>NC_041225.1:13908887-13936963 GCF_002837175.3 Physeter macrocephalus | reverse complement strand
CAAGGATTTACTGTACAGCACAGGGAACTATATTCAATATCTTGTAATAACCTATAATGGAAAAGAACTTGAAAAAGTTTTATATATCTATACCTGTATCTACATCTATATCTATATCTATATAGTGTTTCAGCATATACCCTGTGCCGTGGACTCAGGGTCTGAGGGGAAGCCACCCTCCCCGGCAGGGGCTGGGTCTCTTTGCTCAAGGACCAAGGAGCCATGTTTCCACGTGCACACCTCTTTCTGTCTCTCCCAGGTCCTCCTCCTAACATCTTTGTGACTTAGCAATCCTCTCCATGGTAACCAAACCTCCACTCCAGCAGCGCTTTCTCTAAGTCCAGGTTAGTTTGCATTGATAGAACGGGTACCTTGGAGGGTGTCTACAAATCTAGAAAATGACATACCCACCCCTGCCACCATCCACAGGGCTGCGTCCCCAGCTGCTGTGCCCGCCAGGGACCAGGGCTGACGTGGACTGACTTGCTCACCACCCCTTCCCAGGCCTCACTCTTCAAAATTCTTTCTGATTCTATGAGATCCTCCTGAATCTTCCCAAAAACTCTCTCTCTTTCTTATGGGACCTCCAGTTTTCTCTTTCGTGCTACCAAAAAAGTCTAACAAACACAATATCTGACCCCCACCCCACCTTTCTGCAGCCCAAGGTACCCAGCACACCAAACGACAGTATTTCATGTAATTTTGACAACTTCACGAGCTGAACATTTTCCACAGCTGCAGTGACTGACCAAAGTTTTAACCCCAAGGACCGACATTATGATGACATTTTACGATCTCAGAGCCTCTCTCATTTGGGGAATATGAATTAGTGTTTCTATCATTAACAGCCGCCTTGAGGATATGGGGATAAGAGCAAACCCATTAGTTTTACGTGAGCAGCTTAACTAGAGGTGCAAAGCACAGCCAATGTGGTGCAGCTGACAGCAGCAGACATCCACCCCACTCCTGCCTTCAGTGGTCTGTGTGGCCCTGAGCGAATCACTCTCCCACCTGGCCCTCCCTCCAGGGTAAATGCATTCAGCAAGATGACAGTAATTTATTACGTGCCTGTAACATGGTAGGTACCATGGGGCGGGGGAGGACAGCATGTGAATCACAGAAAACCCACTGCAGTTTCAAAGGTATGTGAGGTCTGACGGGCATGCGCAGTAGGTCCTAACCAGGCCCAGAGAAGAGACAGACCCCCATCCTGCCAAGACCCCTGTCCTTGCAGGGTTTCAGTGTGTAAACCCAGAGACAGAGCCTGCAAGACATGGAGAATCCTCTCCATGTCATTTTAACACCTCTAAGAGTTTGAGGGCTTTACCCAACAAGAAAAATGGGAACAGATCACAGACTCCCTTCCATGGAAACCATGTGTGAAATTAGAGCCTCTGGCGGTTGATAGGAGGAGGTGAATTTCTGAAGAGAGGTGAGTGGAGAGTTGTTAAAGCCAGATGAGTGGGGATGAAGAAGAAAACCAGAAATGCACACTCAGCCGATGACAGAGTCAAAGGGACCAAGAACCGGGCAATGTGCACCTTTGATACAAGGGCTGAGGTCAGAGGAACTTCTCTGGGTAAGTAGTGGTGTCTGTGCCAGAGTGAATACAGACATTGCTGGGAAAACTCAAATCCTGAGTCTCAGACTAAATCCCTTTGGTGGGTCCATGAGATGGAAACTCCAACTTGCTCCTTCCGGGAAATCGGTGCACATGTGTCTCTTAACACACAAGGTCACAATTAAGCAGAGAAATGAGGCAGTAAGTCAAACCCATCAATGAACCGCATTAATTTTAGTAAGCAATCAGTGTATGCTTCATCTTCAAAAGGTTTGTAATATTTCGGAAATTTTAACAAATCCAACAGATTAGCCTACTGATTGTAAAAGATATAATTGGGTGTTTGATTTTCGAATCAGGACATAAGTTCAAAGGTAGAAAATGATTTGTCTTAGGTTGTACATGGATTGAACATACATGGCAAGTTGAATTCATCAGAGTTACAGAAATGGTTTTAAATGCCTGGAAAGTTTTGCTTGTTACGGACGTTGGGAATTCTTAAGAGGACAATAAAATATATTAGATGTTAAATGCAGTTTAATTTAAAATATTTAGGGGATGTAATTATTGGTTGTGAAACTGGATTAGTAAATAAAGTAGAAATGAAATTTATCCAAATTTATAAATTTGAACTCTAAAGCCTAAGGAAATGAGGTTTGGGGATGTTTAGTAATTCGAGCATTCATTTGTAAACCTCACTCAATTGCACCTGTCTTCTCTGGGCATACTTGCCTCTCCAGGACTGTCCACACCAGTGGGTGAGTGATTCTGTAAGTAAGTGTTGGGGCTGGGGTGGGGGTGAGGATAAAGATAAAATAAAAAATGAGGGGGGAAATGAAGAATGCAGTCGAGGCTCGGGAAGACCAAGAGTGAAGGAGATGGGTCCAGAAAGCAGGATGGGGAAGGCATTCACTCTTTCCATGAATGTCAGTGGCTTCGACTGGCTAATGTTTAGTTCAATCAGATTGAACTGGAATTCGTTAGCTAGGGAGGAGAGAAGGAGATAGAAGAACAAGATGGGATTAGACTGCAGGACCTTGACCATCAGATTAAGATTTATTTCAGACCCAGGATGTTTGGGGCCTGACGGTCATCAGCAAGTCCCTTACCTTGTGGGAAGCAGGTGGCCTCAGAAGGCTACCCAGGGGAGAAGAGCTGTAAGAAAGCTCATCTGCTGGTTATCTATTTTAAATATAGCAGGATAGCCCAGGGAACTCTGCTCAATACTCTGTAGTACCCTAAATGGGAAAAGAATTTGAAAAAGAATAGATATGTGTATACGTATAACTGAATCACTTTGCTGTACACCCGAACTAACACAACATTGTTAATCAACTCTACTCCAATACGAAATAAAAATTAAAAAAAAAAAAAAAAGCACATCTGGCCTTGATGTGGAAGGCAGACTGGAGTGACAGAGGCTGCTAGGGATGGAGCGGTGGCTGGTGCGACGGGCAGAAGAAAGATCACCAAAGATGAAGCGTGAAACTCACACGGAGGTGCCCCCAGGCGCCTGAGAAGTGATGATGGAATGAAACAGGAATGGAGGAGGAAGGAGGAGACGCCTGGGAAGGAGGAGCTGGAGTGTGGACCACACATGTACATGGTTTACACCATGTAAACCATTTCCCACCCACTGCTTACTGGGCACGTGAGCCGCTCCCCACCCCATACCTCCATCCAACCTGGGAACTCGGCAAAGTGGGCGATGTTGCCCCATTTTATAGATAAGGCAACTGAGGCCTAAGCAATGAGGATTCTTGCCCAAGGTCAGATGCCATCAGGTGGCAGAACTGGGTCAAGACCGAAGTCTGTGGGACTCCACTACTGGGTCCTTCCCTCTAGGGCCCTGTGTCTCCAGGCAAAGGCTGCATCCTTCCCAGCCCTTAATGAGATGTTTGCACTCAGAACAAAGGAGATTGGGCTGGGATTTGGTTACCGGATGACTTTTAGTTTCACAAGAACTTGGTACGTCTGTGTTTTAGAGGGGGGAAAGCAGCTAAACAAAACTCTTTGCAGGTTCCAGTAAAGTTGTGAAATCCAGGGAAGTAAACAGTGCCAAGCTGGCTTGAGCCCTGGGCCAGTTCTTCAAAGGCTCAGCAGCTCCTCTGCAACCCTGATTCTCGAGAAACAGATTCGAGATAAATCAGATGGTGGGCGCACAGGCGGGGCCCGCACAGCCCTGAGCCCTGTCTCAGACAACAGGCCACAGAGCTGCTTCTGTGCACTTAATTACTTTCTCATTTGCTTTCTTTTTTTAAAATTAAAATCGATACCATAGTGACGAAAACAGCAGGCTTTGCAAAGCACAAGAAGTCCCTGGAATCTTTTTCTCCTCTGTTTCTCCTCCCACAGCTGCCAAAATACAAATAAATTTCCCTAGGGCTTCGATTTACTCTCCATGAATAAAGATACACCAGTCACTCAAACTTCCACATAAGAAGTATCAGACATCTTAGAGGAGATTTGCTTGTTAAAACCTTGAATAAGCATGTAAGGTGTGGTGGAGAAGGTGTTTGTCAACCAAAATGTGGGACCCCCTCTGCACACTGTGACCGGTGCCCAGAACTCGTGACCCAGCCCCACTGCAGCCTGCTGGGGCCGTGCGTCCAGTTCTTCCCGAGGGGGGGTGATGAGAAGTGCGTCCCATCCAGGCCAAGGCTTTTGAGAGGCAGGTGGGGTTTCTCCAGCTCTCCCATCTGCTGGCTGGATGCAGATGCCTGCCTCTGAGGCTCAGAACAATGGCGGCTGTGAGATGGGAGGAGCCAGGGTCTCTGATCACTAGCGGAAGGAGGGGCCCTGACGACTAGGAACCACATGGTTGGATCGTTCCTGAGACTTAAGTCACCTGTATGCGGGGCTTTGTTTATAGCTGCTGGTGTGACTCTAGCTGATGTATCTGCACGTCTATAAATATATTTATGGACACGTGGGGTTTGTGCATTGCTTTTAGAAGGCGTTCATCAAGTGAACTGCGTTTGCATCACAGGAGGGTTCCTCATTGTACAAATGATTTGCTGCAGGATAATCCCATCCTCCACTTCCAGTGCAACTAAGATATTATTCTGCTTACAAAATGCTGATTTCCTTACAGCTTGAGAACACACTGCCCGTGTCATGAATGTGTGGGCTGGTTTGCACGGAAGCCAGGGAGGGCCCTGGCTAACTCTGGAGTCCCCAAAGGCCTTTCCCTCGTCCCCTGTCTCCAAGCTGATGAGGCTGGGCCAGATCTCTTGCACAACCTGTTCACCCGGGGCACGGTGTGAACTGAAGCCTGGCTGGATCTCCGTGAGGCTGTTTCTTACCGAGCCTTATAGCACGGTTGACAAGTCCATGAGATGTCACAGAAACAGCAAAACCTGGATTTGAGCTGCAGTGGAGTCACTTCTTGGTGGTAAACAGGGAAGGTGCTCAGGCTTTTCCTTCCAGCACATGAGACTGAGGGCCCAGTGAAGAACGTTTGGGCACAAGTCACCTGGGTGCACGGGGCTGGGAACCTAGGAGTCAAGGCTGGGCGGAAATGCGAATGAAGCTGGCGTGTGTAGCCAGAGATGGAGGCTGGTGAGAGGGAAGAGGGGAGGAAAGAGAGTCCAAGAATGACAGCTGCGCTGAAGTCACACTAATGTGACAAAGCAAATTTTATGAAAACTCAAGGCAGTCAAGCTGGGGATAAGTGGGTAAATCCAAGAAGGAGAATGGATCCTTAGAACTAATGGCCTTCAAATCCATCAGTCATTTATGTAAAAAGTCAAAGTGGCAAAATAGGATTTTAAAATAGTTTTCAATCTAGATTTTGCTGGGGAGAAGTGTTGCTTGTTTATTTTTTACGAAACAAAAAAGTAGTTGCAAGTGTAGGCCCTTATCAGAACTGAAGGCAGGTTTGTAGCTCAGTTCCAAACATCCGACTAAAATACTCTGTTGGTCCTGATGGCAGACCGACAGGGACATTTTGTCTCAGAGAGATCCCTTGTTCAGCCTGGAGACTCAGACCCACATCTGGCCGGGTCCCGCCAGCCCCTATTACAGCAGAATCCCATCCTGTCTGTAACCCTCCTTCTCTCCAGAGAAGAGCTTGGTGAACAAAGAAGTAAGGAATTGATCCGACCAAGGGCCCCCAGATTCTAGATATAACACCAAACAAGCGTGGAAAGCCGAACAAGTTTTAAAATGCTCAGCCCCTAACCATGTTTAATTACAAAATCACCAAAGCAGGGATCCGAAGGCCCATAGAAATATGCTCTGAACAGAGGGGGAGAAAGCGTCCTCTGCATGCTTGGTCGAGAGTAGTGTTTCTTAGCTTCTCAGACTGCCGTGGGCATTCAGACGTCCTGAGGATCCTGGTTCTGAAGGTCTTCGGGAAGCCCACGATTCGGCACGTCTTACAAGCTCCCAGGTGATGCGATTGCTGCTGACCCAGCGACTGCGCTTTGAGTAGCAAGGGTCTAGAGCAATGCAGAGACTAATCAGGAGCTACGGATATCAGCGACACGGCTTCTGATCTGGGACTTGAGGTGTGCAGAGAAACTGTGGCACCAACAGAGCTTTGCCCCGTCCTGAAATTGTCAAGGGTTATACACACAGACACAGACACAGACACACGCTTGCTCACACACTTGAAGGCATCTATTCAAAACCTCTGCCGTAAACTTTTATTCACACCCTACAGCACATGGGTAATACATTCAACCTGGAAGTTTGAACATTAATTCTTGAAGTTTCTTTTTGAGTCTAAATCATAGGAGGAATTTCTAAAAGCAAAAGTCTAAAATACGCGCTGATATCCAGGCACTTGTGCCAAGTCTTTTAATACCATTAACCTCAGCAGACGGGTGTTGGAGTTTTTAATTGATATTAACGTGCTACGTGGCACTCAGGTGTTCATAGCCCAAGACCCCAAAACGAGCGTGATTACCTCGTTCTTCATAAATCTTACAGCTGTTGACTGCCAGTGATGTGAGGTGTACCAGACACCATGGAGGGAAGGAGATTCAAGGACATTGAGTCTGGGCCAGGCCCCAACAGGCCTTTCTCGAATCATTCAATAGTTAACTTGAATTACCTTGGAACTTACAGGGAGGAGCTCTCATTGTTCCCTATCATCTAATTGTGTCATATGATCCTCAAACTGAAAAGACTTCCAATGAAAATATAATTTAGAAGTCAGGAGAGTTAACAGCACCATTTCTTTGAATACACGCTTCATTTAGAATTTACGTTGTGATTTTTTTTTTTTTTAATCAAACAGTTCATCCATACTCAAAATGAAACAAAACGGAACACGTGGCCAAACAGGAGGTCTCATCAGAAGAAAGCAGAGCTGGAGCAGACAGAAACTCATGCTAAGCTTGGAAATCAATCACTGGGCTGTGGTCAAGGGCACAGCCCCATGGCCTGCACCCAGGGAGCGTATGGCATGGTGCCCTCTTGGACCCACATGGGCTCAAATTTCCCAGTTACCATTTAAGAGCTGCCTGATCTTGGGCTAGTCATTTGACCTTGCTTAGCATCTTATCTACTTCACTGGGTCACCATTAAGATGGAAAGAGATATCGTGCAGAAAGGGCCAGCACACTGCAAGCTCCCCAGCCCCACATGGTAGTGGCTGATGCTGCCACCCATGAACCTTTCTGCCCCCCAAAGAGTGTTTACCTGTTTGCCAATTAACACTCTTCTCCAAAGCCCGTTCTTCCAAGAGAAGGAAAATGTCCCACCCCGAGGCTCTCTCGGATTCTCATAGCCTTCTTTGTCATCCAGGTGGAGGAAATTAATTTCATTACCCAACATGACATCGATGACATTATTTTATCCATTTTTTTTCTTTTATAGTGCTTTTGGTGTCCGCATTAAGAAATCTTTGACTTTGCCGAGATAATGAAGATAGTCTCCTGTGATTTCTTCTCAAAGTTGACTTGTTTTGCTTTTCACATTTAAACCTGTCAGCCATCTGGAACTAATTTTTAGCAACATTATTTTAAATATTGATTTGGTGTTTAAATATAGTATGAATAGTCATCGGGTTGTGTTTGGCATAATTTTTTCTTTTTAAATGAGAAATCGGGAAGATAGAAAGTATTGATTTTCTGGGTGGGAAAAATGATAAACCCTAAAATTACAACATTGTTCTATTGTAACTTTAGGAGAGTCAGAATAGCAGAAAACAATTTTCCATTTTATGACGACAAATAAAAATCAATTTGTTGGGAATTTCCTGGCGGTCCAGTGGTTAGGACTCCGTGCTTTCACTGCTGCAGACACAGGTTCAGTCCCTGGCGGGGGAACTAAGATCCCACAAGCCACGCGGCCAAAAAAATAAAAAAATTCAATCTGTCATATTAATTACGCGCGGAGAGAGACTGCTTATACGAGATGAATGAATCATGGCGACTCTTCAAGACACTTAGACTGTTTTAGGGAAGGACCCAGTTATTCATTCAACAACATTTTATTGATATTTGTATTATAAGTACACGTTCACAATACATTTATTTATATTTTATATTTATACTTGTTAGCTGTGCTATATACTTATATTTACTTGTACTTATTTATATATTTATCAATGTTTATTATGTTAAATACATTTATATTGGTGCGCCTATGAAAATATGTGATTTGCTTGGGGGAAATTGGGGAAATTCCAAAAAGAACCCGGCCTAACCACCAAATGAAGATAATTTGGAGGACAGGTTAAATGATACCCTTTGTGTGTAACATCAAGCATTTCTCTTCACCTCTGAGCATGATCAGTATTTCGGTCACAGATGTGACTCCATGAGCACCCAAAAAGCAACGTGGTCTTCGTCTAGTATGGAAGACGTCTATGCATTTACGGGGTGGCAACCTGAGTCAGAACCAGAACATCTGAGACTGATTTGGAGACATGTGGTGAAGCACAGTTCTCCCGCTGGGAATTGACTTCAGATACTGGTTTTTCAGGTGGCCAAGCCACTGAGCAAGGGAAGCAGTTTATTTATCCTTCTCTTGAATATGAAGACAAATGAAACCAATGGTCTTAGGTAAAAAGCAAAACCATATGCTGTCCTATTTATAGGATCACAAACAACTTTTTATTCCAAGCTGTAAATGCAATCATCAGCGATCTTGGCAGGTTCACATTAAAGAAAAAAAATATTGCTGCCTGAGGGAAGGGTCCAGCCAAGGGAATCTGAGTTCCCATATTATACAGATTTGGGCAGGGTGAGATTCAAGTACCTGGACCAAGTGCTGCTTCTGGCTGAACCCGAATTCCAGCCTGCTTGAAACAGACAGAGCTGTCTGGCTGATCTGACAATTTTTTAATTTGTCCTCAACCCTGCCCAGTTGAAAGACCAACCGAATTATACATCCACATGACCTGTGGACTCTGGAAGGACCCATGTTTTCCCCCAAATCACTTGAACCAAAAGTCTTGGGTAAGATTCATGACTGAAAATGCTCTCCCACATATGGGTCTTGAACATGATGATTTTTGAGCTGGAAAACTCTCTTCAGAGATAGATTACTAAGGACTCTATCAAGGACACAAGAATGTCAGCAGGGGACAAGCAGACTGTGTGGCTCAGGAAAGAGTCATGCCCATACTGGGGCCACAGAGCTCTACTTAGCTCTGTTGTCCATGCCAATGTGGCAAACGTTTAAAAATACCTAGCTTTTGTTTGCTATAATGGATTCTAAGCCACTCCTAACTATTTACCCGTATGATTTGCTTCTTTTAACTCCAGGTTAAGAATAGTAGAACTGAGACCTCAGCTCAAGGGAAAATGTTCACCTTCTGGGCACAGCTGTCACCACTGGCTGCTCCAAGTTGTCAATCAAAAGTTAGAAAGGAAAGAGAGTTGATCCATGGCCCCGTTTTACATAGTGTTTCAGGTTGCTAATATCACCTCTCTTTGCTGATTTTTAGCGGGTGTGATCTAACCCACAGCCAGCCATGCCAATGAGGCCAACCCCTAACAGGGCAAAGGAGCTCTGGGAACAGCCTCTCATGTTCTTGACTGGTTTGTTGATGAAATTAAATAGAGGGTAGAATGAAATCTACCACACCCGCCCACTCTTTACCTTGTGCCAGTGGAGAGACCCCACTCTGCCCTGCAGGTCTTTCATATCCTTCAGGACCCCAATGCTCATCAAAGAAGATATTAGCATCCCTTTCTCTTCTGTGATCGGTCCCTTAACAGCAGAAAATGCCCCAGTTAACATTCTAGGAGCATTATTCCATGATCTGCCCAAATCAAAACTTTATCCTAAACTTTGATTAAAGGAGGTAGTATAAAAGATGTACAGCAAAGAAGATGGAAACTGCCATGACTGATACTGTGGCCAAAACTCTTCCCACTATGATAGAAAATTCGAGTTGATTTTTGTCTGGGGATGGGGGCAACAGTACGTTGGAAATGAGAGATTGGAAGAGTTGGGTGCAGTATTTCCAACTCTTATGCCAGTTTTCACCTTCATGGCTTCAGCAATGCAAAATGGCATCAGTCAACAAACAGCACATATACAGAGAATGCAAGTACCCATCTACTGAGGATGAGGGCACAGAAAGGACAGAGGGCTACATTTCATGCCCACTTTGCTCCTCCATGGCCCGACTACCTGCGCCGCCTTGTTTATCTCTTTGGCCCTTTGCTAAGTCACAGAACAGAGAACGAAGGGAGAAATATCAGCATACCGTTTTCCAAATGTCAGTCATGTGACATTTAATTGTGGTTATGCTGATTTTATTGCCCTTGGCAAAATCTTGTCATTCTCACAGTGCAGCCGAAACACTAGGTTGTATCAATTGCCATTGAAAACACCACCAGTTGTATGTCAGACACAAAGGAAATAAAAATCGCTGACACTCTGTTTTGCAAGGACAAATTAATTTGCCCCAGAAACGGCATGTTTGCCACCAATCTCATTAAAAGTACTGTGAGATTATCAGGAAAAACTAATACAAGCTGTTGCTTATCAGCTACATCATTTCAGCTCACAAAGGCAAGTCCTGGTTGTCAGTTTGCTGCTGGGGGCAAGGACAGGCGTTAACAAAGAAAGTCACATTCAATTAGAAACCATCACCCGGGCTGGCATTTGCGGTTACTCTGAACGGATCAGCTTAAAGAACATCCACACTGCTGCTCTGGGGTTTGAATTTGAAAGCAAGGGCACTTTTGGCAGCAAGGGGGATCCAGTCCTCCCTCCAGTGTGCTGATGAGAAGAAAAAACAGTTTGCCTGGAAATTTGGAAACAGAGGCTCCATGAACTGAGCGTGCTGAGGACATTCAGGATTGAGTAAGCATTTTTAAGGTGACCTGGCAAAACTTTTTTACTGACCACTGGGCTGGTTGAACCTGCAAGGTGCCAGTGTCGCCTCTCCTGTGCCCCTGTGCTCAGGGCTTCTCAGAACCTCTCAGGTGACTGGCCCATGGGCTCCCAAGCTTGGCTCTTAGACAGTACAGGCCCCCCTAAGGCCCAGGATGCCCACTGACAAATGCCACACTGATGGCCCTCATGTGTCTGCTGGAAGAGCCACTTAACAAACTCTAATTGAGTCATAGCTATGGGCCTGGCACCACTCAAGGCACTGGGAGTAAGTGAGCAAGAACACCAAAGGAAGAGGAATCATGTTCAGTAATGTTTCGTTACTAAACAACTCACATTTGGTGTCCAATATTCACAGACTGGTCATTTGGGCTGAAGCTCATGTGAGTTACGTTCATCCAACGCTTTTCAGGAAAAGCCCATTTTCCAGATGTTCTGCCCCAGCAGCTGTTGGAAGTGCTCCCCTTTGACCAACACAGACTCAGACACAACACCAGAAGAAGGCCACAGCCTCACCATCGGCGCCGGCCTCAGGGCGTTTGCATCTGCTGCTCTCTCTGCCGTGAGCTGGCTTCCTCCTGGGAATCTGAGTACATCATGTTCTCTGTTCCTTTGGGTGTTACCCCCAAGTCACCTTTTCCCGGTGAGGCCTTCCCTGGCACCCTTCTCAAATTATACCATTCTCCCAATGTGACTTCTTCACCCCTTTCCTGCTTTGCTCTTCATCCATGACCCTCTTCATTGTCTACACTCCACATATTATGCACGTTGTTTATTCCCGTTCCCTCACTAGACTGTCAGCTCCCTGAGGGCAGGCACCTCAGTCTGCCTGGAAGAGTTGTCTATCCATCGTAGGTGGTCAGTTGACATTTGCTGGGTGAATGCATGCAGGTGTGAATGAATGAATGAAAGCCTTCGGTATTTCCAGTGATTTTTCAACTTGGCCTTCCCTCTATTTAATGTATACAGTTGAAGCTTCTTATCACAAGCACACAACACTTTCATTCTGTTTCCTGTTCATTTTTATAAAATAATAGAAGCAAAATGCAATGGGCCATTCGGAAACTGTACCAACATGGCTTGGAGGACATTCCTGAAACTGACTTCGACGGCCTGGGGGGAGGGTTGTCATGAAGGGTTTCTCAGCCAGTTCATGAAAGGACAAATTTAGTCCCTATTATAGGTCCCAATATATTAATGACCAAACTTGTTCAAGGTTATTTATTTTTAAAGGTATATATATTCTAAAGGCATATATAAAAGTCCAGGAGGGTCTCCATCTGATTTAGCCTTGGTTAGAGCTGGCCTGTTGGCTGGTCACTCTTGCTAGAACTTCATATCCTTGGCGGGGAGGGCAGGTAGGATTCTTCATATCATATCCCCCGCAGTATTTTGCATACAACTGTGTTATAGTAAATGTCCAAAAGAAAGTGTTGAAATGACTTGACCGTGAAATTTGCTTCTTTATCCTTTCTGGGCTGTGAATCCCAGGCTCCACACCCAGGACTGCTAGCCTCAGTACTGAGCAGCCCTTGCTCTGCCCTGAAAGGCAGGCGGAGGTCCCAGGCCTGTGGGTGAAGAGCCAGGAGCCAGTCACCTAAATGGCCTGAGATGTGCATCTGAAGGACCTGGACGCAATGCGGCTCCAGCCTCCTGGGCCTCCAGACAAGCCTCCCCTCCCACTCCTGGCACTGACTCACGCATCCAAGAGGGTCCCAAGCCCTTTCCCGTGACAACGTGTCTGTGAGTGGCCGATGACCAAGCTGACCGAGGCTTCACTCCCCAGGTCGGGAGCCTCATTACGGTAACAGATAACAGAGGGGGTGAAGGGGTTCCACTCTGCTTTCTCCTTATCTGAGCTTCTCCCTGAGGCACCTGTACTTCTTCTGGAGGCGGCCACCTCCTCCCGGTTCATTCTTGGTCCCACCTACCAGAGGGAAAGGGGTCCTCAGTGTTCAGCTCTACCAGCCTTGAGCTCTCAGAGGTGTGAGCCAGTCAGCTAGCAACATGGGGACTGGAGGACCAACCAGAGACACTTCCAAGCAGTCACATTCAGTTTCTCGCAATGGTCCAGGAAGAAGCAAGAACCACTCTCATGGGCTGAAAGAAACTGAGATGATCCAGTAACACAGTCTCTAGATCATGCCTTCAGTCTGGGGCTCAGGAGACCAAGCCTCCCGTCAGAGACTTGTGCAAAGACAAACCCACTGAAAACAACTTGATTTACACCCAGAGAGGGTCTGCTCAGGTGGCCTTCATGATCAGAAGTTTCTAGAACCTCTTGGGGGTCTTTCGTGGCTATGCAATGAGATGAGTTTGTCAAAACCTTACTTGCAGAGGGAGAGAAAGCCCTGTCTGGGGCTTCCATCTCAAAGACATGCACTTTGGAAAACAGATGGACCTCAAATGATGGAGAATCTACATCCGGTAGAAATGGGAGGGGCAGAGTCACAGAACAGTGCCTGAACTTCAGGGCCCTTCAGAAGCAAGTGATTAAAATACATGTGATCACTTGGGACAGAGACCCACTATGGCATCACTGCTATGGAAGGGGCCGGTGGGCACAGCACAGAGGAGAATGTTTTGGTTGGCTTCTAAGGGGTGAGCTAGACCATTGTTACAATAATGAGATAGAGTGAGGCACCTAGGTACCTCCAGCTGAAAGAAACACATTACTAGTTAGTACGGTAGAGAACATCTTTTCTTGTTCATCCTAGAGAAAGTGTCCACCTGGGACAGGGGACCAGGCTGGGCCAGAACTGCTTTCCACTGAATGCAAGTGAGTGATATTTAATCAGACACCTTCTGATCGTGATGAATAAAGCAGCTCGTCACATATGGGTTCCAATTTTCCATTTCTCTTCACTCGACATCCTCTGACGAGCTCTCTGAACCTCATTTTGGCTCAATATCTGAGGAAGTCATGATGGTGAATATCCATCCATATTATAGAACTTTTCCTCTATCCCTCCCACTTAGACTTCCCTCCCAAGGCTCCTCCCTGGAGATGGATGATCAAGAATTATGGGCTGGGTGGTCACAACTCCATCGGTGTGCTGTGTTTTTCTCAGCACATCCATTTTAGGCTTGTGTGGTATTAAATTTTTCTGCCAGTAAGTAAAGGCAATTTTTGTAAAAACTGAGAAACAACATGCAGGCGAGAGCAGATATTTCAGATATGACTCAGAATCGTGTTTTGCTAGAAGAATACTAATGAAATACAGAGCATATATTCGTGAAACTGATAACACGCCCTCGGAAAGAAAATGGCTCTTATTAGACATCTGAACTTGAGCAAAACATTCATGTCATGATGATAATATCATGGATTGACTCCTGCTTCATCAGCAAACTACAGAAGGGAAGGTTATTCTTCAGAGGATACTCAAAGAGCACATCTTTCCCATCATCTGAAAAGGTTTATTCACCGCTGAAACTGACTGTAAACCTTGGTGAAGAAGCTTCTCAGGAATGTCTGACCAGTAAGCTTAAGAGCCAACTCTCCAGTGCATCCCTCCACATCTAACCCGCACCTGTTGGGTGCTTATTCCCTGCGCTCAAGTTCTCTGTTCCAAAAAAAGTTGTGAAATCCACTTTGTGGAAGGAATTACATCGTGAATGCCTGAATGGAATTTTATTTAAAGGACGTCCATTACGAGTTATCCTAGAAAAGTTCTGGAGTTATCTGTGTGACCTCAGGCAAGTTACCCAACTTCTGCATGCATCAGTTTCCCACAGATAAAACAAGAATAATAATAGGGCCTACTTCATGGGGTGGTTGTAAGGATTAAGTGATTAATACATTTGAAGGGCTGAGGACAGCACCTTGGATGTAGTTAGTACTCATAAAGCCTAACTATATTGTCATTTGGAATATCAAATGTTCAATACAGTGAGTTTTCAAAGATGAATAAAATTTGCCATGTTCTATGTGTTCATTTCCAAGAGTGTAAATGAAATATACAGAAGCCACGTTATATAACGTGCAGACGCCACGCTATTCATAATAACCCAATTGCAACATTTGTGGGCATGCTCCCTGGGTGCGCCCAGTGTACATCCAAGCACAGGCTCTCTCTCCTCTGGCCCTGACTACTTCATTACACCTCCTGTGTCATTTTCCTGGCTCCCATTCATGGTTCTACAGCACGGCCAAGTAACTCCTAAAAGACTAGCTCTGTGTCACCTTCTGCTCAAATACTTTCGGTGGCTCCCCTTTGTCTACCAAAACCCCAAGCTCCTCAATGATATTCGAGGCCTTCCAGGATCTGACCCAAACTCCCTTTACATCTTCTGGAAGCCCCTATCCCAGTGGCCTTAAAATCTAATGAATCAGCAAGGCTTTCTCTGAATTCTTAACTACCCCTTCTCATTTGAAGCCTCTGCTAAGATCCCAATTAGACCTCTGGATTTAGCTCAAAAGGACCTTCTGGAGCAGCCTGTCCAGCTCACTCAGCCCAACAGAAGAAGCATCTTTCTTCCCAGTGCCCCCTCCCAGGCAGTGTGTGCTGGCCTAACTAGGGCTCCTATTCCATGTGTGTTGGACCACATTGGGGGATACAGTTATTATCTCCCAACTAGGGTTGTTGGTCCCTTGGGGGCAAGGGTCATGTCTCTTTCGTGTTCTCCTCAATGGCCTATCAGGATGCTTCGCATGTATTAGACGATCTAAGGACATTCTTGGAATTAGGTAATGAATGAACCAGCAATACACACACAAGATTTCATCCATGGGCACTGTTTGCTGTGGAAGATTTCGCTGTTCCTAGACCTTGGGTCTTTGAGGAAAACAGGTCTGTCCTAGTCCATTCTCTTTGAACTCTGACCTCATCAAGGAGAAAAAGTGGCTGCTTTTACTGGTCCGTGTTCTTGCTGATCTATCTTTTCCACAGAGGGAACAAGCCTGAGGTTCAGCCTCCAAGGGGCCAGAGGATGGAGAGCATTTCTTTGTTTCATTGCGGTCTTTTTCTATCCATATAAAGTTGATCATATGGTTCAGTCTGATATTTATTAATGACAAGTGATACTGGCTTTTCATTTCTGATAGCAATGTAAAGTATGCACCCTAAATCCAGTTATTTACGCACGAGTGAGCCATCATAAAGGAAATGACCAAGTGAACAGTCTGCTGGCAGTGCGTGGATAAGGCAGGAGGACGTCATGGGATGCTTGAGAGATACGGGTTTACACACCCTCTTCACCTTGTCAAGCTGACAGGGCAGCCATTTCTTCCCTAAGTGTCTGTGTCCTTCCCCCACCTGGTACCACCCACCGGCCCCCAGAACAGTTACCAATAGTATCAGCACAGGTGCCCAGGGCAGCCCCTCCCCTGCTCTGGGAGCTCTAGTCTAGAGTCACCACATTCTCAGGACCCAGCATGACGTCTGCCTCCTGGAAGTCACTCAACGAGCATTTGAAGTGAACAGGAAACAAGTGAAATGAAACGCCCACTAGAAGACAGCCGGCCAAATGCTAACGGCGAGGGTCAGATTTGACACAAACTAATAAAGGCCATCTCTGCCAACGTTTTGTGAAATAGCTACCTTACACAGTACCATATTCAGAGTGGGTGCTCAATAAACATTTCTCTTCTATTAATTTTATAGCAATCTATTAACGCTACTTTATTTCTACGTGACAACCTGTATTGCCCTAAGATCTTTCCTTTCCATTTCCAGAAAGTTAGCTTACCACAGCTAAGAGTCTCTCTCCTGACTTTGGAGTGGTCCAGTGACCACTCTAGGATTGGTCATTTAAGTTTTCTGCTCACCTGGACCAGGCTATGCCAGCCACAGGGCACCATCTTTGCGCAGCATCCCCGCCTTCTGAAGCAGGAGGCTGCACTGGGGTACCCGGGGGGTGAGGTAACCAAAGGCTGGGTGTGCCCCCCGTTCCCCCTCCTGCATGGGCCAGTCTGACCTGAAAAGGACCTCTCCTTATGAAGACAACATATTTCCCTTCTGGCAGGTCTCATCTCCATCCAAATCAGGGCTTTGTATGGAATCCCACTGGCAGCCAAGGGCCAGAGAGAAACTGTCATCAGCCTAGTGTCCTGTCGCCAGGCCCCAGCCCCAATCTGAAGAGCTGTCAGAGCTCACAGGGGCTCTTGCTTCCTGACGAGGCCGGGCTGTGTCTACACCACGAGCAGTCCTCTGGGAACAGACGGTGCCCTGCACCCTTCCTCTTTCCTTTCTCTTTTTTTATGACTAATTGATTTTTTTCACTTTAAGTGGTTTTTTTATTAATAGACTTCTTTTGAGCAGTTTTAGGTTTACAGAAAAATAACCAGAAGTACAAAGAGTTCCCATATACTCCACCCTCCCCAGTCTTCCCTATTATTAACATCTTGCATTAATGTGGGACATTTGTTACAACGATGAGTCTTATCATTATTATTATTATTAACTAAAGTCCATAGTTTACATTAGGGCTCACTCTTTGTGTTGTACATTCCATGGGTTTGACCACTGTAAAGTGACATGTATCCATCACTACAGTATCATACAGGGTAGTTCCGCTGCCCCCAAATCCTCTGCGTTTCTTTCCTTGTCTATAAAATCTGCTTCTGGCAGAGTTGCTTCACGGGCGTCCACTTCGGAGGCCTGGCAGAATCTGTGCCGTCCATCAGCTGCGGGCGCCCTTGCTTACAGGTGGGCTGGGGGGGGAGGGGCTCTGGTGAGAGGAGGGGCGTGGAAAGTGGCATCAACGCTAAGAAACAGCAGCAGAGCCAGTGAATTCTATTCTTAAATCATTGGCGGTGGTGAAGGGCGTTCTTCTTCCTGCAGCTATAGCAAGCACCTTGCTTCTGTGGTCATCACTCGTGGGGGTAGGACGCAGAGGATCTGGAGGCCGTGTGGCCCACGTGTCCTGAGCAGCGGAGTTAGAGGATCCGTGGCCAAGTTCCCATGCATCTGCCTCTGCTGCCTCTGTCAGCAGCCCTGGGCCCCTCTTCTACACAAGGGGAAGGATGTGAGTAGGGACAAATCGGGGCCAGACTGGGACAGCTGTGACATGCAGTTTCTGTTCCATGGGCTCTGCCAGCACAGAGCCTGGGGCCCACATCTCAGCCTCGGGAGAACAGGAAGAACCCTCCAGGGAGTGCTGCGGGGGTGGGTGTCGGGGGGGAAGACTGGCTGGCAAAGTTGAACTCCTCTGCTCAACTTAAGAAGATTCCATAGAGGTAAGCGTCCCCCATGCTAGGTGTTTCTGCACAGACGCAAGCATTGCCTTTCCCCTTTCCTGGAAACATCATGTCCCGAGGCTGGAGCCAGCCTGTTCCTGGAAGTGGGGTGAGGGAGACCCCTATAAGGCAAGGTCTGCCCTGGTTGCCACTTGCTGGGTGCCCTTGCATGCTCTGCAGATGAGACCACATGACTCCAGACACAGGCCCACACCAGTCTCCGAAGGACATGGGTCAGAACTACAAGGCTTCCTTCCTTCCTGTACAACCGAATGCAAAGGATGTGCAAAGCAGGAAAATAAAGAATCCTATCAGGAGCCCCGGAGCATAAAAGATAAAGCATCCCACCACCACCCCACCCCCGGACCCACGCATGGTCTGCCCAAGTGCGGCTGGTACAGCAGCCCCATGCTGTCACCCAGGGGGGCAGAGTGGACCACAGGGAGCTGCGGGCGAGTGCCCACTTAGAAGCCCCCAGAACCACACCGCCATGCCCACTCTTAGAATTCTAAGGAGAGAACCAGAGGATTTTTCTCCAGCTCTAATCTTGGCAGACTGAGGGCAAATGGATGGACACGGGCCCAAGACAAAATATGACATCAAATGCACCTGCCTCTCACATCCTCTGTGAAGGTGGCCGCCAGAAGGGAGTCAGGCCTGGACCACACTGCTCGGGGAGAGTCGCAACTTAGCTGCTTATCAGCTGTGCAGCTCTGGGCAGGCTGGTCTTCCACTCGTGGCTTTCTCTGTAGAATGGGGGTGAAAATAATACAACCGTGGACCACAGAGGGCAGTTGTGAGAAGACACAAGTGACTCTGTGCATAGCCCTTAGAAGGGAGACAGGCATGCAGTAAGAAGTCAAACACATTAGCTGTTCTTATTTGCTCAAAGGACTTGAATGCATTCTTTCACTGATGTATGTATTTATTTTTGGCTGGAAGATGAGATGGATCTCTTCTCTCTGATTCATACATGGTGGCCAAAACCACCTGGCTTCTTGGGATTCGTACGAATAAATGAACAAATCTCACTTTCCGATTGACACCATTCCCGTTCCTGCCCTGTGGCTGTCAAACACAGGGGGACCTTTGTTACCGGACAGACACATGCTCCCTTATTCTCACCAAACTCCAGGAAAGAGAATCAAGTTCTATAAAGCAGGAACATCAGAAAAAGGTAATCATCTCATTAGGACGTTCTTTCCTTGGCCATATTAAGGCTCTAAGTTTTACTAAAAAAAATTAATGGTGAAGATGAGGTAGTAAGACACTGTCAGCTCTATTGATACCACCCAGCAAATATTTTTAATGCTAATATTAAATATTAGTTTAATATTTAATTGTATTTTTAATAACATAAAATGTTTCAAATACAGCACGCATGTTTGGACCCAGAAGTGGTAAGACATATTTCAGAATGTGCGGCTTTTCCAATATTCAGCGTTGACATACGTAATAAATGCTCCTGTGCATCTTTACCACTGCCCACATCCACACCACCCTTCCGTTGCCCACTGAGGAACATCTCAGAATTTGGAGGAAAGGGTTTTGAGATATCTCTAACACACATTTTAAAACCTAAGAAAAATTAGGCTAAAAGCAGCAGCAAAAAAAGAAAAAAAAAAAACACACCACACTCTTCTGTGTTGGGGAGAGTGTTTAAGAGATGTGCAAAAAGAATTCCATGTGCACCTTTCACACAGACACTCATACGCACACTTATACACACATACACACACACTCACACACACACACACACACACACACACACACACTTGGTGCCATGCTAAGGCCCTGGTGGTGTGAGGAAAACCATGTCACCTTTCAACACAATTTGGGGAACCGACTCTCAAAGGAAAGCTCATCTTGGCAGCAGTGAACGCTGCCGAGGCTGATGCCTCCAGAGGCCAAAGAAAATTGAAACGAGTTTCTTTTAGCCTTCTCCCAGAGGCAACCCCACTTCACATTTCACACTAACCCAGCTCTCAAAGAGCTCCTTTGGGGCCCTATGTAATTTCCTTAACTTCTGTTGGCATTGGAAAGCAGGCCTGCCACATCCGACGGCTTGAGCGGTTTCATCCGAGGCACCTGCCCTCCCGAAAGCACATCGGGGGGTGGAATAGGACAGCAACCTGCCTTCCTGGTTGGCAGCCAGGCGGCCAGCGCTGGAAACACACTGTGGCCCCAGCCCTGGTGGAACAGTGGTCCCCAGAGGCAAAATCTCAGACTTGTACTGGGCGTGAAGCCCATGGCCCTTAGCAAGGGTAAATACTGCTCGGCCTTCTTCTGTGTAGGAGCCAAGAAACTAGACCCCCCCCCAGTCTTGCTTTTCCTTGATTCTTGGGACCTGTTCTTCCCCGTTATGTGGGAACTGCCACTTAAGCGCAGTTGCTACTAGTCCTGTCTGCACTTTGTGTGCCCCTTCAAGCAACCTGAAGGCTTTCTTCTGTCTTAATCTCTGGGTTCTCACAGCCACACCCATAGCGAGTCCTCAGTAAAGGCTGCAGGGAGACCCAGTGGGTGAATGAACGATTTGCTGGGTGAGTCCGAGTCCATTCTTGAAGGACATGTTTAGTTACAGCATCCTGGGCGGTGACGAAGTAGGGAAAGGCTGCTGAGAACAGTCAGATCTGGCCTTCTTTAGCTCAGAGACGGTCTAAAGAAGGAGAACAGGGTGCCTCGTCCACACAGACAGTCACCTACACACAAGGGGAGGGCAGGAGCGTGGCTTGCTCTGCACAACTGCGTCTGACTCACGACCCCAAAGCCGGCTGTGGGGCATCAGGAGGCTGCTAGAAAGATATCTGCATGTCAAAGCTGACATTTTCAGAGGCCACAGGGAAACATCTTTAAAGTCAGGCTTTGGCAAGAGAGGACACACGTTATTTTAGATTCCGAAAGCTCCCTGAATCGATCAAGAGCAAGAGCTGGCTAACTTGACCGTGGGGTTTGCTGTAAGACTGAATGAAGAGCAGATGAGGACTTCCGTTCGGAAGCTTCCTGAAGCCTCGGGAAGCAGGGGAGACGCCCTCTGGCAGCGAGGAGTGTGGCTGAGGGACAGGTGCAGAGAGAAGAGGGGTGCGTCCCCATCCCGTTACCGAATGAATCGGGTCCTGCTGCTTGCCACTTACAGAGTCAAGTTCATAGACGTTGGTAGAGGGGAACATTGTCTTTAATCAGAATGCCGGCTGTCTGGGGAGTTGGTGGACTCAGTGTCCCCAAAGGACCACCTCCGAAGATTCTGCTTGGCTGTGAAAGTTTTAAAGGAAGGGCCAGAAGTAATCTCAGTTAAGCATTGAGATAGGGGCTCAGAGTCGTTGCCAGCCCCTCCTGCATGCACGCCCGTGGACTCCTTGTGATGTCCCTCCAGAAGTTATCTTGTTCACACGGTCTGGTCACACCATTTGTTCGCGAGATTACTGAAGGGGGAGCTAGGGAAGAGATCCGGTCATCTGTTAATTACTTATTCTTCATTCCTACTTCTTTGATCTATGGAAAGAACCAACGAGTTGGGCAAGGTATTGTGTGATTAAAAGATTTGAAAGGTGTGCTCGGCTGGAGATGGGTAGAGCATGGGGTGCCTGGTTAAAAGTTAGTTACAATACAGCTTTGCTAAAGTGACAAGGAAAGGGGCTTCCTGCTGAGGGCAGTTTCCTGCAAAGAGCTGCTTACAACCCCTCCTGGCAGAGGTGGGAGGAGAAACCCCCAGCCTGGTGAGAACGAGAGGGCGAGGTGGGAAGGGCTCTGAGAGAAGTAGGGGCTGAGCTAGGGTCTGAGAAGATCCTGTGTGCTGTTCCTCATCCACACCAGAAAGGCTGGGAGGTATCCAGGTAAACGCCCCTGCCTCTCCCGCTACTTCCACGTGGCCTGAAAAGGCCCAGTGCTCCTATGTGCCCCCAGAGGAGAAACAGGTGTAGCTGGGAGCCGAACTGCCATGAGGTCATCATCACAAAGCCTGGGAACAGGTGACAGACAAGGCTGATATTGAGAGGATCTGAAAGGCCAGGGAGATCAGAGCTGTGGTGGTCCCAAAGGACAGAAGGGCCAGCCAGACCCAGTGGCGCCCAGTGGTGATGTTTAAAGACAGGACCAGGTCAGCCCCAGCCCAACCAACACACTCTATGGACCAAAGGCTAGATGAGTGCAGTGGCCCCACCACATACGACAAGAATCCATCAGCTTCTCCCTCTTCAGCTGCCATCCTGGGACAGAAGCAGGGGAAGAGACACCTTTTTGGAAGGAAATATGAATTTGATTTAGCTATGTATTTACCCAAAAGTGAATTAAACCCAAAGGCTCCAAGTTGCTTTCAGCAGGCAAGTTTAAGGTTCTCCTCTATCCCGACTGCCATCAGCAGAAAATGAGATTTCTATGGAGAATTTTTTAAATGAAGGAAATTACCCTTTTCTGCACATCTGAGTTACAGTGTTAACTTTTTCCTCTGCCAGAAGTGTGCGTGATATGGAAAGCCCAGCATACAGAAGGAGCTTAATTCATGCTGCTGGTTTAATAAATGTTTGTCATTTATTAAGGTGCAGGGAAGCTCCACTCACCGAAACACTCCTCTTAGCAGGTGTTTGTGCTGCACGGAAGTAAACGTTGGTATGTGGTTAGGGATTAAGAGATAGGACCCCTGACTGTGCAGTCCAGCGGCTTAGGTTTTCTGGGCTGGTCCTGCCACGGAGCAGCAGCGGGAACCCTGTTGAATCGTTAAGCTGTTCTGGGATTCTGTTTCTTCCTTTAACGTGAAGGAATTGGTTAAGACAATTTCTAAAATTCTTCCATCAATTACTAGTGACAATAATGTCAGTAAATATTATACAAGCATTTCTTGAGTGCTTACTAGCTGCCAACCACTGAGACTTGCTTTGTTTGCATAACCCCAATTCACCCTTAAAATCATTTTATGAAGGAAGTAAAACTGTTACCATTTGCATAAGGTTTGATTGTCCACACAGAAATTTCCAAAAATCTATAAATTGTTAGATATAATAAAATTTAGTGAAGAGATAAAATGTATACACATCAAAGAACTAGGGAGTACAATTAAAGAGATGTTATAGAACCAAACTTGGGTCAGCTCATCCACACGCAGTAAAGCCAATCTACCGACACTGGGTTGTGGTGAAGGAAAGTGCAGCATTTACTGCAGGGCACCAAGCAAGGAGTCCAGGTAGCTAATGCTCAAAAGATCCAAACTCCCTGATGGCTTTCAGGGAAATGTTTTTAAAGACAGGGTGAGGGAGGGGGGTTGAGGTACCAACCAATCTGGGGTCTGTATGCTGTTGGCAGCATATAATTGACTTCTTCCCTGGTGGGGGTTTCAGTATCTGTAACAGCTGAAGGATTTGGCCCAGAGTATTATCTATAGACCTGGAGAAGGAACTAAAGGCCCTTGACTTCATTTAATGGCTAAACTCTTATTATTTTGTCTTGTTTGACTGTTTTCCTTTGTTTCTGCATTTTCTCACTTTTCTGATTAAATTTATTCTTTGGAACTCGGCCTAGGAAGCTAAAGTTTTTCTACAAACAAGAAGCAGGCAGAGAAGATGAGAGGTCTGTCCCATAAAGGCCCCATAGGGTCCTGTTCAGTTACAGAGAAATCATGTATAATAGTTTCAGAAAATATTAATTCCCTGAGAATGAATCTAGCAATAGATGTGGAAGACCTCTAAAAGGAAAAGTATCCAATTTTATTAAGAGGTATTAATAGGGACTTCCCTGGTGGTCCAGTGGTTAAGACTTCACCTTCCAATGCAGGGGGTGTGAGTTCGATCCCTGGTGTGGGAGCTAAGATGCCACATGCCACATGCCTCGCAGCCAAAAAACCAAAACATAAAACAGAAGCAGTATCGTAACAAATTCAATAAAGACTTTAAAGATGGTCCACATCAAAAAAAAATCTTTTACAAAGCAGAGATATTAATAAATGGAGAGATAAATCATGTTCACGGATAATATGATTTAATATTATAATGTAATCTATACATTCAGTGAATTCCTATCAAGTTCCCAATGGGTTTCTTAATTGAACCTGAAAAGATGATTCTAAATTTATTTGAAGGAGTAAAGGACCAAAAATAGGCAGACATTTCTATAAAAGAAGTGAGGGAGAGCTTACCTTACAAGACATCTGGACTTTTATGAAGCTGGAATAATTAAAACATTGTAGTATTGGTTCATGGATAGAAAATTTGACCATGGAATACAAATGAGATCAAAGAAAAAGACTCTCATGCATATAAAGAATTTTGGTATCTGAGAGAGGGGTAAAGAAGGTCAAAGAAGGTCAGTGAGGAGAGGAGAGACTCATCATTAAATGGAGTTGGAAAAAACAGTTAACCATGTGAGAAAAAAGGAACTTGGCTATCTCCCTCCAACTATAACTGGAAAATAACCCCAGATAAGGTAAAAAATTAAATGTCAAAAATAAGTTTTAAAATTCATAGTAGACAATACAGATGACAATCTTTTATACCTCCTGAGAGCTAAAGATTTTCTTAAACAAGCACTTAAAATTGATCATAAAATGATAAATTTAGCTATATCAAAATCAGGAACTTTTGTTCACCAAGAGATAATTTTAAACAGTGAAAAGTCAGAGTGGAAACTGGAACAAGATATTGATATGTAGAACTGCTACAAATCAATTAAAAAAAAAAAAAAAGCACAAACAACCCAGGATAATAATGGGAGAAAGAAACCAAGAGATATTTTGCAGAAGAGGAAACATATATGCCCAATTAATTTATAAAGACATTCACAAAGAAAAATGCAAATCAAGATCACAATGAAATAACATTTTATACCCATTCAATTAGCAAAAAGTTTAACAAGTCTAATATGATGGAGTGTTAGAGAAGATGAATCTTGTGGCCTTGTAGATTGGTGCAAACTCTTTAGAAAATGGTTTGGCATGATCGCCTGAAGCTGAACTTTCATATGTTCTCTGTCATGATTCCAAGATTCATAGCCAAGAGAAACTCTTATACTTGTAAAACAGCAGATGTGCTCATGTGTGATTAAAACAGCACTGTTTTAACTAGCACAAGTCTGGGCCCCTACTTCCCAAGTGCCCCTCAGTGGGAGAGTGGATGAGTACATTATGGTATACCCTGTGATGCACCAGTAAGAACAAATGAACTACAGTAACACACAATACTATGGATGGATAGTAACAGTATAACATTAAGTGAAAAAAGTAAGTCCCCCGAAGTTACATGTAGCATACCGTCTTTACAAAATTAAAAACAATTAAGATAAGAATGTCCATACCTTCTAGAAATACATACAGAAGCATAAAACTAAATACAGGGAAACAGGGGTATTAGGAACACAGGACTCAACATGATAGTGACCTCAGGAATGGAGGGAAGGGGTTAATGAGATATTGGGGACCATAAAGTGAGACGTAGGTTACCGTTCTGGTCATAGCTTTCGTTTTGGGTGATGGAAACATGGGTGCTCATCACACTATTGTAAATAACTCATTACAGAGCTAAATAAATGACAACGCCACACACAGATCAGTGGTGGAAACTGTTATAACCAAGGACTGTGATTAATCTAATTCGTGAGCTCTGAGGGATGGGGAAGGGGTACCCAGTGGGGTAAGTGCTATTATTATCTACACGTTACAGGCAAGGAAACTCAGGCTGGTTAAACAACTTGCCCCAGACCACCCAGCTAAGAAGTAGCAGAGCGGGACCCAAAGCCAGAGCACTGATGACACCCACGTAACCAACAGGCAGCCATGAGTCCATGCATTTAGAAGTGGACTGTTGACTAAAAGGAGATGCCCCTGTGGTGTCCATGATGGGTGGGCCTCCCACTTTAAACCTGGGTCATTTATCTCCACATCAACTCTCGAGGTTGTTCATTTGCCGTCACAATCTGGAGGTCTTGGAAGAGTCCCATGAGCTGATATCCCTCCCCCAGCGCCCCCACCCCCCACACTCAAAGTATTTTCTGGCACCTTTTCAAATCATTTTCATATTCTTTTTGAGGAGTTTCATTTTCTAGGCCTGTTACTTCAGAACTCATTCATAGGGTACATATGAAAGAAGGGCTGCTCAGCATTGACTAAGCATTTGAGTAAGTTTTTATTTTAATCGCACCATGTAGGAGGTTGCTTTACAAATGAATGGGGAGAAAGGAGGCAATGCTTGCAAACTTCCCCCAGACAGAAGCTAAAACGTGTAAAACCATGCTAACACAGAATCACCCTTTTCAGGTTCAGAGTGAGCTCTCTTATATAATACCTTTTGCAAAAAAAAAAAAAAAAAAAAAATGGCAACAAATAATCTTTTTACATTGCAGCTCTTAACAATGTCTGCTGACGCAATGAGTGGAAATGGGTGGACCACATATACAGATGGCAAATTTATCAGGATCCCATGCTGGTGTGAAATGTTTGTGCAATGGAAATGCTCATCTCAGAATCGAGCAGGGCTGGCTACTCTGCGTTGAGGCGCCGTTACTTTGCAATGCCCTGAGCTGCTCAATTCCATATGCAAAATCATTTTCAAAGAGATTGGGCTGTGACTGGATTTATGATGGGCTGTAGGCAGCATGGCCCTGGCAAGGACTGGGCAGAGTCAGGAAGTGCTGTTAACGTGTGCTCTCAGTCCCCCAGCTTGTAGACTGAGTCCTTCCCAGTCACTGAGGTGGCACCATCTCTAGCGGGCAGTGCCCTGCAGAGCTGCAGCTGAGCACATGGTGGTGTATGGACAATGTGGAGGCTCCACTGGGGAGGATGGGGGCAGTCATGCTAGAGTTGAGTTAACTCCTTACTGCTCTCCCCATCTAAGTGAGTGCTTGTTGTGCATTTTGTAGCCTCAGGACATGGCCCCTAGCTCCCTTTTCCATGGGATGGCACCCCTGAGCCTCTCACAGTGATGGGGCAGGCTCCAGAGTCTGCTGGCCCCTCCCTGGGTTATGCACAGCAGGGGACTCCGTCTCTCCCAATAGAAGACTGACCCGTCACTCTGCAATAACTTCAATATTCATCTTTCTCTCTCCCAGACTTCCCTGGCCTCAGGGACACAAGGCTCCCACATTGCCAGCTAATGCTCATTTCTCTGGCAGTGGTCTGATGGCCGAGGCCGTCCTGATACTTCCCAGGCAATTCCTGTACCAAATGGTCTGCCCAGGCTCCTCCCAGTAACCTCTTCTTAGAACAAAGAAGGGGTTTCATCCCTACCCTCTCTCCTCCTTTCTCCTGCAGACCTGGCTGCCCCTTTTCTCTGAGTTTCTGCAGGTGGCCAAGCCAGGGACAGCACAGGTGAGGGCCATGCTGTGGAGCTGGGGGCGGCGGGAGGCACTGCTGCCCTGTCCCAGAGCCTTATGGGGAAGTGAGGTGGGGTGGGGCCCCAGACCAGAGAGAGCAGCCTCTTGTCGAGGAATCCTCCTAAGGAGCATTTACTCCCGTTTGAATATCCTGAGCCCCTCTCTGTTAAAGCCTTAATCCCCAATATGGTATTTGGAGGTGGGGCCTTTGGAAGGAATTAGGTTTAGATGAGGTCATGAGGGTGGAGCCCCCATGATGGGATTAGTGCCCTTATAAAAACAGGAAGAGCCCAAGAGGTCCCCCTCTCTCTCTGCCTCTCTCTCTGTGGGAGAATACAAGAAGGTGACTGTGTTTAAACCAGGAAAAGAGCTCTCACCAGACACCAAACCTTGCCACCACCTGATCTGGAGCTTCCCAGCCTCCAGAACTGTGAGAAATTAATGCCCTCCATTGTTTAACGCACGCAGTCAATGCTTTTTGGTTAGCGCAGCCCAAACAGATTAAGATGTTCAACGCATCCCCACGGCCGCTGGCAGATGGCTGTCACTCAGGCATATGGAGCAGATTGAGGGCGGCTGTGCTGCCCTCTGCTCAGGTAACTGTGCTGTAGAGCAGGACCAGCGGCTGGCAATGGGCAGATGCTTGACCACCTTGTATTGAGATTTCCCACTGACCTCCTCCTTGCTTTCTAGGAAAGCCCAAGTTCCACAGCAGAACTCAGTCCTTCTTTCTTTCCTTTTTTT
>NC_041225.1:13851600-13908746 GCF_002837175.3 Physeter macrocephalus | reverse complement strand
GGGCACGAACCCGCGTCCCCTGCATCGGCAGGCGGACTCTCAACCATTGCGCCACCAGGGAAGCCCTAGCTGTTTTTTAAATTTGCAAAAATTGTAGATATTCAGCAGCTACCGTGGTGTATAGGTAAAAGGTCAGAACCCCTTCACCTTCTTTAAATCCCATGTCCCACGTGGGCCCAGGGTCAGTGGGGTACTGGAGCAGCCTCCCGGTCCTTCCCTGTGCGCATCCGGTGGGTGGAGCTGAGGCTGGAAGCATGGAAATGGGGTCTGGGAACGGATCCACTGACCCCTCTCTTGAAGAAACTGACAAGGAGAGGCTGCTGTCCCATGGGGTATTCATCCAGCTGCAGCTGTCAGGAAATGATCCGCCCTGGGAGCTCTGGGAGCTTTGACCCTAAGGTTGCAGGGTGAGACATCCTAGATGAGGAATGGGCTGCAGAAGCCCTCCTGTCATGCTGGAGTGATCTTCCTTCACATTGACTACAAGGTAAAGCGCTGGGGCTATTTACGGATCTTTAATGCTACTTTTATTTTCAGCATCATCTCAAAAATTTCTTAGGATGCTTGTTCTAAAGGCAGCAGCCCGGTATTTCCTGATGTTTAGGGGTCTTCTTTAGGGCATTTTATCTCATCTAACTTTCATCTCAAAATTACTGACTGTGGGTGTATTTTTATTTAACACTAGCACCAAGATCATCCCTTGAATAATTAGATGATCTTGCTTCAGAATATGCCATCTGTTTTAAAGATTAAAACACAGCCAGAGTTAAAATGACACAAGAATTAGCAAAAGCACAAAGGTCACAAAGCACATGAACAGCGCGGTTCACAGCAGAAAGCGGAGGCCAGCGGGTCTCTGCCTGCCTGCCCACCACTGAAACAGAAAACAATGCACTCACACCCACACTCCCACGTCTTTAAAATGTAATTTTTGTTTTTCAACTAGAGAAACTTTGTATTATTTGAAAAGTTTCAAATCCCCACATTCCTGTTCAGGCAAAGTTGACCACACTGGTTAGGTAGGAGCTGCACCGCTGGATCTCCAAGTAAGAGGTGCCCACTGGGGTCCCCCAGTCTCGCTCCAAAAGGCTGCCCCGGCTGCCAGGCCTCGGCATGTCTGGGCAAACCAGGATGCCCGACCCACTCAGGCCAGTGTGGTGGGACTGCCTTGAATGGGATGGGGGGGGGTTAGGGAGACAGCTGCACCCCCCAGAAGTGGACCAGTGTCCCCAGCACGCTGCTCCTTCAGACCCAGCCCGTTTTCAGGCCAGTGTGGTGGGACTGCCTTGAATGGGATGGGGGGGGGGGTTAGGGAGACAGCTGCACCCCCCAGAAGTGGACCAGTGTCCCCAGCACGCTGCTCCTTCAGACCCAGCCCGTTTGGAATATGGCTTGATGGAGAGGCCCTGCTCCAGGGAGCTCTCAGCCGTGAAGCCTTCCCGTCTGGAGGCGGGTGGCCCTGGGGAGCCTGACCCTCACCACAGGGCCCAGCTCCCTCCATGCCTGCATCCTTGCCCATCCCAGGCACTCTGCAGGGCGAGCACTGCTCCCTGCTGGCTCTGCACCTGCCACCCGACAAGTTTAGCTCTGGACACGAAAGGCAATAAACCAGTGCCCACAGCTCTCCTCATTGCCTCGCAAGCCTAGCCTTATACCCGCTGGGCAAAAGCTTCAGGGCGGACCCCTCCCTCTCCGTGCACCTTCCCCATCACTTTCCAAAAACACTCGGCTTTGGACTCTCTCTTGGTTCCTGTGGCACATGCTACGGAGGCTTTAATTCTTTCTCTTTGTTGAATGTTCTCATCTTCATATGCATCTTTCCACTAAAACTTTCTGCAAACAGCTGCCCACCACGAGGAAGTGTGCGCCGTATGAATGGTACCACGTCTGGGGGCAGCACTGCAGGCCCACCACACAAGGCTGGCTGGGGGCAGGCGCCTGGCGGCAGCCCGGCCATTCCCACTGTATGGATCAAATCCCAGGAGGCACGAGAAACTGCCTGAGGCTGAGGCCAGGGGTGCATCTGCATTACAGAGACCTGCTGGCAGCTCTGGGGGAAGCAGAGGGCCTGCGGGAGCTGGCATTTTGATTTAGGATGCAGGAGCCTGGGGTGGGATGGCTGATGGTTATGCTGGGGGAAGGGCGTGGGAGAGGCCAGAGGAGAGAGGAGAGGGGTAGGGTTGCGGACCAGAGAGAAGGGCCTGGGAGTGGGAGGTTTCTGAAGAAAACACGTGACAACTAGAGCCAGCAGGGTGTCCAGGAAACAGCTGCTGAGGGGGAGACGTGGGCAGCCAAGGGTCACTCCACAGGTGAGGTGATTCATGCAGTCCTGGGGAGGTCCTTGGCAGGGTCTGAGTCTGGGCAGTGAACAATCCATCACAGCCATCCAGCACGGGGATCTGTCCCTGTGCTGAAAACTGGACGTGGACACCAGAACATGTCCTTTTTCATCATGGCCACTACAACTTAGGCCCTTAACAGCGTAAGTTTCACCCTTTAGAATCATTCTGATAAAACCTATTCTAACCATAGCATCAGCGTCCTATGGCTCACGTGGTGTATGAAAACCTACTGCAATCCTCCCCCTAAACTTGCACAATGTATCCTTTTATCGGGCAGTACCATGTTATCACATATTTTTTACACCATCATGATCTCTCCACACCAATGAATAAATGAAAAGAAATATTATGCATCAATACTTCCTTTAAAAATGTTGCTATTGAAATTTATGGTTACCAGGAGATAAGGGGGGAGGGATAAACTGGGAGATTGGGATTGACATATACACACTACTATATATAAAATAGATCTAAAAAGAACCTACTGTAGAGCACAGGGAACTCTACTCAATACTCTGTAATGGCCTATATGGGAAAAGCATCTAAGACAAGCGTGGCTAGATGTACACGTATAACTGATTCACTTTGCTGTACAGCAGAAACGGACACAACAGTGTAAATCAACTATACTCCAATAAAAAAATTTTTTTTTTAAGTTTTGTTATTGAACTTTGAAGGAATCATTGCAAATGATGGTGTCTCTTGGGGGGCCCAGGGAATCTTCTGCATCCCAGGGAGGACTTCCCTGGGAAATGCTCCCCAGCGAGCCCGGCCCGGCTGGAGGCACTGCCTTCAAGAGAACTGTCTCTCCAGGAGCTCAGGGCCTGGGCCTCGTGACCTGGCCAGGACATTTAACTTCCTGCCAGGAAGTTGCAGTGAGCAGTGCTGCAGGAGACGCTCCGGAGAAGAGGGGGTGGGGGGGAGAAATAGGAATGGGACCAGCTGGAGAGGGAGGGAGGAGCTCCGGTGACAGCACGGCAGGCGTCAAGGGACCAGTGGACAAGCCCTTGGGGCTCTGGACACAGTACAAGGAGACTCACAACACCAGAGGGACCCTCAGAGATACCTGGCCTGACCACCTGCCTCTGTCTGCTCCCTTGCCTGGGTGTAGCTTTTCCGTCTTGCCATCTGATAGTATTTCATGATTATTCATTTCTTATCTGTTTCCACTACTAGAATCTAAGTTCTGTGGCGACAGAGCTTTATACACTCATACAGACAAACATCCCATTATTCATCACCATGGCCATCATTTAACCGTTCTGGCTTTACAGAGGAGGAAGCTGAGACACACACACAAAAAGCAAAAAGCAGAGCTGGGAGACACGCCCAGGGCCGTCGTGTGGTTTCACAGCCCGGCTGCTTCTCCTCCAGCGAGCACGCTCGCTGTTAGCAGCAGCCCAGAGGGAGTGGGGCCTGAGCTGGGCAGGCAGCAGCCGGAGAACACCCCCGGCTCCGGGGACCCCCCAGCTCTGGGGACCGGAATTGGGAAGAGACGGGCAGCCATATACCATCATATAGTAGAGCATCCTCACTGTATGGATACAATTGATGTAAATATCCTTGAGACAGATAATAGTAAACTATAGTAAAATCGTTAGAAGTGGTAAGTTTTGAGTTCATGACCATCTGCTACCTTTGCTTTGGGTATAATTTATTTAATTGAAGACTTAAATAATTTTTAATAATGGCTGTGGGTAACAGCCAGCTCACCAAATTCCTGAAGATCTTCCAGTTGGCTCTGGTGAGCCAGCTGGCGGCTCCGCACATCTGTCTGCTGAGGACGGAGGAGGAGCTGGGGCCCAGGGGGGCCGCCGGGGGCTCTGCCACGCCCACACTTCCGGGGGCTCTGCCACGCCCACACTTCCGGCACGTGGGTCCCACAGGGCTCAGCGCTCAGGGGCTCCCAACAGCAAGCCGGCGCCGAGAGAGTGGCGGAAATCACGTGCGCTGTGCATCCCAGCGGACGGCTGCAGTTCCCACGTACGCTGGGGGAAAGGAAACACACTGGCCAGGCGGGGCTCCTTGGGAGTTTCAGGGATGTTGCTACAACGGGCCACGAAAGAAACCGACTGTGGGAATGTGCTAGAAGGGCAGCAGCCGGAGCACAGGAGCGGCGGCGGGGGAGGCGGGGGGCGGTCACTGCAGAACCTCCTGAAAAGACCCGGAAAGAGGCGGTAACGCTGGTCCCACCACCTCCCAGAGCCACCGACTGGATCCCTAGCCCTGAGCAAGGGACTCACGTGGAATTTCTAAAGGCTGGAAATGTTGGGTCGTGGGCAGGGAGGCATGGGAGAGGGAGGTGCGGAAGAAAGGTGGCCGCAGTGGACCCTGACTCCCCACTTTCGTGGCTCTGAACTGTGCCCCGCAAGCCTCTCCACCTTGGTGAAGCAGGAACACTGGGAGACCCCAGCTCGGCACTGCCCAGCAGACCGTTCCTCCCTCACCTGCTGGCAAGCCGGGCCGTAAGTTGCCCAGGTCTCAGGCCAATAACATCAAAAGATGACCCACGACAAGACAGACAGAAGCATCAGGGAAAGAGGACTCCAGAGAGGTGGGGGCTGATTCTAGCCTGGCCTTGGCCTTGGGCCACCGTGAGACTCATGGAGCCAGGAGCGGGGACCCGGTCCAGATTATCTCGGAGAATCAGCGAACCTCAAATGCTCGCAGCTGCAACCAGCAAAGAAGGTGAGAGCAGTGGCTGAGATGAGCAAACGCGTGGCCTTGAGAACTGGGAGGGTTGCCAGATGAAATACACAATGCCCAGTTAAATTTGAATTCCAGGTAAACGACAGACGGATTAGTATAAGCATATCCCAAATATTGCACAGGCCATACTTATACCCAAAATTATTCATTGTTTATCCGGTATTTACATTTCACTGGATGTCCAGTTTGTCTCTTGCTAAATCTGGCAACCCAAGAAACAGGTCTAATGCATCCCTTTACAGGGGCCATAACCATACCCTCCCCTCAAAGGCAAGACAAAGCTTTCACCCGCAGTCGGCCTCGTGGGCTGTGTGACACCCACACGTCCCTAGACCCGCAGTTCATTTCATGGCTCAGGACAGGTCACCGGGACGACCAACGTCAGTGTGAAATTGTGGCACAAGTTTCTGCACCTGTGCCAGAGGCCTACGTTCAACTGTCACTCAGCCTGTGAGTCTGGAATGACTGTCACACCCCTATTTTACAGACCAGAAAACTGGCCTCCAAGGGCCAAACCAAGAGGAGATGATGTATAAGATTTGAAATTCATTTTGCATCGCTTTACTGTCGTGTGATCAAAGAATCCCATGCTCATGCTGTCACACGTGGAAAGTACAAGTAAGTTAAAAGAAGCCAAAAAATGGCTTTACAGCCGGGCTCCTATGAGCCCTGACTCACTGAGTGGGCTGTGAGCTCTGCTGGGCTCCACTGCCATGGGGTGGAGACGTGCGCCTCTTGACAGTACATAGTGAAAATGTGCAACTACATAATAGGTATCACAGAGTACAGTGTCTGATGATGAATTAGCTAGGACAATGCCTGTCAGTCTGCCGACGGTGAAAAGGAAGATGAAACCCAGGGCTCACATCATGGCCGGGGATCATTTAATATTACCTCCGTGGAGTGTTGCCAGTCAAGGGGTTGGAAATGAAGGACCAAATCATGCCATTTTGCAGAGCCCGGTTCTGCATCACTGACGCTTCTCACTGACACCAGGCGGTGGGGAACAGAGTCCTGACTCCCCACTCTCCCAGCCTCACTTAGTCTGTTTGCTTCCAAGTGAGGGTGGGGCTCAGGTCCCACTGGTCTCCACTGATACTGCCTCGTGGGAAAATCAGAGCACCACTTGCTTCTGTGGCGGGAGAGTGCAAGATCTGCTCCCCGTTTGCTTTCCCAGTGGGGCAAGTGGGGAGAAATCCCCAAGCAACAGAAATTGACTAGAGGCCAGACAAAAAATTCAGGCAAGGCTTTGCTGGGGCCCCTGATGCAGCCCGGGCGTGGGGGCGGGGAGCGAGAACAAACAACCGGTTCCCTTGCTTGTTCGCTGGCGGAGGTGGGGCGAGCTTGTTCCTTATATGGGGTGAGGGTAGGGGTGTGTCCAGGGGTTGGGCCGGAGTGGTGGCTCAGGTGTTTTGCCCACCCCTTAGGTGGTGTTGAGTGCAGGGCGCGTGCGCAGTACCCTGCTTGAGCTCCCAACACCACGTTTTTGCTCCTGGCTCTTCAGAAGTGGTAGCTGAGGTTTTGTTTGTTGTTGTTGTCTTTTGTATCTTTTGGTCCAGAATTTGCCCCAATTGTGCGTGCACACAGTTATTTTTAATCCCATTTCGTTTCTTTGTATTTTGTAGCTCTGGGAGAGGTGTGTCCAGGTGCAAGCTTTGCAGCACCGCGGCAAAAGGTCCCAGGTCCCAGGCCTGTCTCACTACCTGCTTCTACCAGGTGGGGGATTGGGTGGAAGATCCGTCCCCCAGCAGGGGGATCAGAGCGTCATCACCTGCTTCCACCTACAGGACGTGGCAATGTGTAGAAGATTATCTTCCCTCTTATCCTGGAATGGGAGACAGTTTTTTTGGTGGTGTTTGACTGATACAGAGCTGGTAATACGAAAAGGTTTTCCAGTCTGCTAGGCTGCCCTCTTCCCAGTCTTTTGGCCAGAAGAAGCAGGTTTTACTTACAGCTTTTTTTGTTTGTATCTATTTGTGGTTCTGAGTTACAAACTTTTCCAACAGTTTGTGCTATTTAGGAGGCAAAAGAAATTAAATTTAAAAATCAAACAGACAATTCCCCCTCCATGTTATTACTCAAGTCTTGATGTCCCTAGACAGTTCATCTTCTGCTTTCCCCCTTTCAGAGCCTTCCTATGTTTGCTGTGTTATGTCCAGAGTTTTTTTTAGTTGTAAGAGGAAGGACCTAGAAAGAATGGAGCTACTCCATTTTGACCAGAACTAAGAACCCAAATATCCATTTCTTAAAAAAAACTAAAAGCCAGCAAACGTTGAAGTTGAAGAGGAAAAAAATATTGCCAACAGACTAATTTTCTTATATCTAAAATATCATAGGTAGAATCAGTTTCAGCATAGCTTGTGAAATCTCCAAATTCTGAATTCTCATAACGAGTTTGAAATCATTCCATCCAGGAATGCACTGGTGAGCCACTAATCTCTTTTCTTCTTCTGTGGTAAGAAGTTCTCATGTTCGTGACTAATTTCACATTTGGTTTCAGACTCTCCTTTTTATTTCTCTGTAATATTTCCTCCTCCCAGTGCAATCTCATGGAAGTTTCCTTCAGTGCCCATTCACTGGGATACTCAGGAGGAATATGGGGCAGGGTCTCTGAATTTTTAGGTGGTCTCCTGTGACCTGGTTTTGCTGTTAGAGCAGAACCACAAGTAAGTGTTGAATAATGGTCATCTTTCTTCAGCTCCTTTTCTGGAAGAAGCACAGTATCTGCCTTTTGTTTGAGGTGAGATGCACTATCTCCTGACTGAGATTTGAAATTTGCATCGCTGTCTGTTGTTTTCCTAAGTCACTTTTGTTTATATTTTGTACTCAAAAACATCAAGAATGGACCCTGTTTATCAGTTTGTGGAGATAACTGCGTGCTCTCCTCCTTTTTACCGTTTCTTTCGGCTGGATTCAACATGCAACACTTATTACTCGAAGGTATGCAGTGATTCTGAAATAAATACATGCTTTTGCTCACTTTCTGGGCTTTTTTATGTTGAAAGACTTGCTCTGTCACCACACTACATGATTTTCCCCGAATGCCTTCTGAGAAGCGTGTCATAATTGTAGCTGTTCTTGTGGTTCAGTCTCTTAAAAAAACAAAAGTGTTCTCCAATAATGGGCGGGAAATACCTTATGCTGCTTTTATTCATTTTTCTTACGTGCGTTTCTTTCTTATTCCACAAGGTGGAATGACTTGATTATGATAAGCTGCTCTATTCTAAGTGTCATTGTTGCCGTTTGAGGGGGTCGGCTTAATGTGGAGTCTTTAAAAAAAAAACATAAAAACATGATACAAATGGACTTATATACAAAACAGAAATAGACCCACAGACATAGAAAACAAACTTGTGGTTACCAGAGGGGAAGGGGAGGGGATAAATTAGGAGTTGGGGATTTAACAGATACACACTATTATATATAGAATAAACAACAAGGACCTACTGTATAGCACAGGGAACTATATTCAATATCTTGTGATAAGCCATAATGGAAAAGAATATGAAGAAGAATGTATATATGTATAACTGAATCCCTTTGCTGTACAGCAGAAATTAACACAACATAGTAAATGAACTACAGTAAAAAAAAAATTCGCGTTCCTGCAAGCAATAGCAACCATTTCCTTTTGTTCTCTTCTTTCAACTGGAGTTGAATTTAGGGTACTACCATCTTTATCACCATTTGTTTGGATTCTTGGTTTAAGCTGAGTTTGCTTTGGATGCTGGATCATTGCTGATGTGGATCAGAAAAAGTACAGATGGCCAGAAGAGAAGAATTTGTAACAAGCACTTACTCAGCGGACGCTGCGGTGCCTCTGAAGCTGGCCCGTGCTGTCTCCTTTTCCAAGAGACGTTTTGCGTTTACAGCTTGTTTTCTGTGCACTGACTCTGTTCCCCACAGCTCTTCTCGAACTCTTTGACTTCTTCAGTAAATAGAACCCCTCTATGGTTGTTGCTCTTGTTGTTCGAGAGGGTATCTAATCCATGGTCCTTGAGAGCTTTTTCAACTAGAAATGTTGCTCTGTTTGCACACACTGGGTCTGGAGCCTTAAATGAATGTCCAGCAAGTCTGAGATGAGGTACATTGGCTTCAGTTGTACATGCTGATTCTGGACTTGGTACAAGAGAAATCTGGCCCAAGGTTTATGCCAATTTCGCCTCCTTTTTATTTGAAATAAGATCACTGATACTGGGCTTCCCTGGTGGCACGGTGGTTAAGAATCCACCTGCCAATGCAGGGGACACAGGTTTGAGCCCTGTTCGAGCCCTGTTCGATCCCACATGCTGCGGAGCAACTAAGCCCGTGAGCCACAACTACTGAAGCCCACAAGCCTAGACTAGAGCCTGTGCTCCGTAAAAAGAGAAGCCACCGCAATGAGAAGCCTGCGCACCACAACAAAGAGTAGCCCCCGCTCTCTGCAACTAGAGAAAAGCCCACGCACGGCAACGAACACCCAATGCGGCCAAAAATAAATAATAAAATAAAATAAATAAATTTATTATTAAAAAAGATCACTGATACCTTTTTTTAAATTGGAGTATAGTTGATTTACAACACTGTATTTGTTTCAGGTATGCAGCAAAGTGACATATAAATATATATATATATATATATTCTTTTTCAGATTCTTTTCCCATATAGGTTATTACAAAATGTTGAGTATAGTTCCCTGTGCTATACAGTAGGTCCTCGTTGGTTATCTATTTTATATATAATAATGTGTATCTGTTACTCCCAAGTTCCTAATTTATCCCTCCCCTTTCCCCTTTGGTAACCATAAATTTGTTCTCTATGTCTGTGAGTCTGTTTTTGTTTTGTAAATAAGTTTATTTGTATCATATTTTAGGTTCCACATATAAGCGATATCAGGATGTTTGTCTTTGTCTGACTTCACGTAGTATGATCATCTCTAGGTCCATCCACGTTGCTGCAAATGGCATTATTTCATACTTTTTTATGGCTGAGTAATATTCCATTGTGTATCTATACCACATCTTCTTTATGTAATAAGGTAACTGATATCTTTTCTTATGATTTCTAAAAATTAATTAATTTGTTATTTATTTGTGGTTGCATTGGGTCTGTTGCTGCGCGCGGGCTTTCTCTAGTTGTGACGAGTGGGGGCTACTCTTCGTTGCAGTGCGTGGGCTTCTCATTGCGGTGGCTTCTCTTGTTGTGGAGCTTGGGCTCTAGGTGTGCGGGCTTCAGTAGTTGCAGCACATGGGCTCAGTAGTTGTGGCTCTCCAGCTTTAGAGCGCAGGCTCAGTAGTTGTGGTGCACGGGCTTAGTTGCTCCATGGTATGTGGGATCTTCCCGGACTAGGGCTCGAACCTGTGTCCCCTGCATTGGCAGGCGGGTTCTTAACCACTGTGCCACCGGGGAAGCCTGGTAACTGATATCTGAGTTCTTCAACTCTTCCTCCCAGAGCTTTAATCACCGTTTTTCATCTTTTCAGAGATCATGACAGAAGGCAAATGAAGGAAACATGATTTCCTAAAGCGCTCATTTAAAAATTTTTCCAATTTGTTATCCATTTTCACAGATTTTGAACATAACATCTTTTTGTTATTTGGGTTTTTACTTAGATTCCTCCCAGAAATGCCCTTTTCTGTGGCTCTAGGATTCATGGCAGCCGTCGGCACCCACATACTGAGTCCAAAGAGGGTCCTCTGTACCAGGCCCCTGAGAAAACACAGCACTGTTTGCAATCGAGATGCCTGTATACCTCTTCACCCTGGCCTCCTTCTCTCAGTGCTCTGGCACTCCAGCCTCCTTTCTGTCCTTGAAATACATTGACTCTCTGCTACCCCAGGACCTTTGCACGTCCGTTGCTCTGCTAGAGTGCTCCTCCCTGGATCTCCACAGGGCAGCTGCCCCTCACCATTCAGGCCTCACCCCCAAGCACACACATCACCATCAGTCACAGCCCATTATTCCACTCAGCTTCCTTTGTGGTGTTGGTGTTTGTTTTGGTAGCTCTTATCAAAATTAACTTACCCTGTGTATTTTGGGGTTAGCAACTCAGCATCTTGCTCCCTTGTAGAATGTAAATTTTGTCCCGGCAGGAACCTTGACCATCCCCTTTTCAGCCATGTGCACATAACAATGCCCAACACCTAATGATCCTTGTGTAAATATTTGTTCGAATGAATTATATTGAATCCAATTGTAATGACTTGAAAGGAAATTAATGAAACTATTAAAAGGTGGATATATTTTGGCTTGACCTGAGGGATCATTCAAGAGAAACGAAGACGTTAAAATTAAGCGCTTGACGTGAATTGCTCTGGATTTGCAGCTAGAAAGGAACTTTCTACTAAAGCTGGATTCAACAAAGGAAGTGGAGTGATCCATCCACCTCCTCTCCTTGCCTTCACTCAGCGCTTCATGCATTTGGCCGAAAAGCATTGGAAGATGCCCTGAGGCCAGCTGCCTGCCAGGGGCCAGGGATGGGGTGAGGAGGACACCCTATTCCCGTTTCCAAGGCACTTGCCGTCTGAACGCGTGGTAAGTGCAAAGGCAAGAATACGCACCTGAGGGCCTTTGGAGCAAAGAACGGAACAGGTCACCAGAGAGCAAGCTCCACAGAGGTATCATGAGGTGGCTGGATGGTAGCAGCTACAGGTAGGCATCCAGGGACCAACGTTGAAGGAAAGGCACAAGCAGTGGCAGAGTTCGTGTGCAAAGATCCAGGCAAGGAGAAAACAGGCCAGGAAGCAGGGGACCAGGAGCCCAGCATCCAGAGGGGGTGGGTGTCCTGTGCGAGCTACCCAGTGCCCGTCAGCCCCAGGTGGGGGCCAGCCCTTCCCTGCAGAGTTGTTGTCATTGTTCATAAGAAGAAGAAGAAGAAGAGTCAGCATTTAGTGAACACTTAACTTTCGTCAGTTGCCGTGGTGACACACTACATATGTTTAATCCATCACAACCATGTGACGACGTGGGGACTGTTATTCTCTCTGCTGGATCTGTGTGGAACGACGGCTTTGTCAGCCGTCCGCTTTCCCAAGGTTACAGGGCTAAGTGGCTGGGCCGGAACTCAGGTCTGTCTTCTTGGGATGTGTCAGAGGGCCTGGACCATTCAGCAAGCTCACAGATCCACCAGCACTACCCTCAGGGCCTCCCACATCAGCCCCTGTCTCTGTGCCCAGGCCCGGCCTGGCCTGACATCGACATAACTGCATAGGGAGCTCTGGACCGGTTTCGGGTGAGAACAGCACATGAAAGAAAGATAGGGACAAGGAAAGCACACAAAGAGAAGAAAAACTGAGCCCTATGCACCGATAGTCGGAGTGCCTGGAAACTCAAAAGCCCAAACTGAGTTTGGTAGAAATGCTAATCACAGTAGAAAAGGGTTTGGTTTGGGGTGTTTGTTGGTTGGGTTTTTTTGGTTTTGTGTGTGTTTTATTTCTTGCTTTTGTTGCTTTTTGTTTGTTTTTGTCTTTGTGTGTTTGGGGTTGTTTTGGCCGTGCCACACAGCTTGTGGGATCTTCGTTCCCCGACCAGAGATCGAAAGCACCAAGTCTTAACCACTGGACTGCCAGGGAGTTCCCTTATTTTGTTTTTTAAATCATTTATTTGTAGCAATGCTGTGAAACATATACTATCGCCTACTATCTATCAGTCTCAAAGGAACATCAAAAATTGTTTATATGCTTGTGAGTGGCTTCTGGCATCCATAAGACAAGACTTTCACTAGATAAGGCATGTGACCCACCACGATTGGACACTTCTCTACTGCAGACTCCGGATGGAAGGAGAGGCATAGGTGCATAGAGCGAAGAGCTGGGAAAATCAATAACAGAGGCAACAGGAGGACAGGGAGTGGGGAAAAAAGGGAAAGTTCTCCTCCTGTACCTGTGAAGCAGCTCCGTATGCTCTCAAAAGAGCCTGAGTTGTCCGCCTCGTGAACACCAGGGTGTGGAAAGTCAGACCCAAATCCTGGTCTGAAACAAGAGAAATTTGGGAATATAGAGAAGGGCTATAAAAGAATAGCCAATGGATGAAACCGATGACAAAAGGCAAGACAGAAACAAAAGTGAATTCTGGAGAAGGCTGAGAAGGGTTTTCAAGTACGTGATGGTGAAAAACAGCTTTTCCGATTTCTAGCAAATAATTTTTTAAACGTGAATTTCATAACTCAGGTGGTAGTGGTTCAGACGACGATACACACTGGACCACAGCAGTTTACGAGGCCACAGAGGACACTGGAGCCTCTCCTTATTGAGGACCCTCGAGGGAGAGCTGAGCTGACACCTGGCTGGGCTTGGCGGGGGTTTTGCTAAAGCCCCAGAGATAAACGAGGGAGTGAAAGCAGGGACACTCCTAACTCCAAGTGCCCTTGTGCAGAGAGAGAGAAATGGGCAGTCAGTCCATTTTGAGATCCAAAGGACAATGCAGAGGAAAGCGACCTAAGTGATGGAATTCCACCACAGAAAACCCCCTGAGAGGCACATGGAGGAGTGTATACAGCACATGCTCAAGTAAGAAAAAGAAAATGTAAATAGATGAGTGTGTCATAGGAAAACCATTGAGCCCAAAGGTTTCATAGGTCATTGTCAAAGACCTAGTGTTCATATTGGGTAGAAATGCTCATTATGAAAACAAACAAACAAACAGAATAAAGCATTTTATGATGAGAGGGTGTCATGGGTCAGGGGTCACAATCTGGTTTTGCACACCTGACGTCTGAATTACAAAATAAAATGATTGGTAGGTACATTTTTTAAAAATAGAAGTTAAATCTCTGGGTAGAATGATTACGGGAGGTTTTTATTTGTCTTCAAAATGTTCTTGGATGAGTGTGCAATAGATTCATAACCGTAGAGAGACAGGAAGAGGGTATTTTAAAAGAAAAGTAACCATCATAGCTACTCCAGGCCATCTACTTCACATTCTAATTTTTATTGGTCTCCCAGTTATATCGGTTCTTAGACATTGGGCTCTCTCTTGGGCGATAGGACATTTCCTAAGCTGGGCCTGGTTCTCCTGGGAACCTGCAGCAGCCCAGCAGCAAAGCCAGGCCTCCGAAAGATGCCTGGCCATGTCTCTGGCCTCAGATTCCTGATGTGGACGCCAACGTCTAACACACAGTTTGTTTTCCAAGCCAAGGCGCCTTCTCAGGAGTGGGCTCGTTGCCACCCTGGCTGGAAAGAAGGACTGTCCGGCCTGAGCCATTCAACTCGGACACTGGCCTCCAGCCAATGTCTGTCCCATGAGCCCAGGGGCTGCCAGTCTGCTGGGTCAGGAAGCCGAGGGTCAGCCGGCGGAAGTCTGGAGCACACACAAGCTCCCTCCAAGGTCCTCTCATACTCCCAGTGTTTACATTTCTCTCTCAAGACAGAGCGCTTAAAGAAAAAAAAAAAGAGTGCTTTCCTAAATAAAATTAATGATGGCAGCAAAAGTGAAAAACAAACTCTCTCTCCCACAGACACCGTGAATTTGAAGGCTCCATGAGAAGTGGGTGGCCCAGCCTGAGAGCAGGGATGCCGGGAGGGAGGGTTCAGAGCACCCCTCTCCGCCAAAAGTGAGTCATGGTCATTGCATTTCCCACAATGTAAAGGAACACAGCCTCCTGTCAAAGGACTTCCCTGCCTGAAGATCTTAAAACAAAAATGTGTTTGGAAATTCCAAGTCCGATGGGTAAAGTGTTGGGGCCGTTACAGACCTATGTCTCCACCTGCCTCAAGCCTTTCCTTTGTCTGGCCTTGAACTAGTTCTATCACCTCTCTGAGTGCAATTTCCATCTCTATAAAATAAGGGTAATAATACTAACATTAAGCAGGGTTGGGTGAAAGGGGGGGGTGGGACGAATTGGGAGATTGGGATGGACATATATACAATCTTGATACTATGTATAAAATAAGTAACTAATGAGAACCTACTGTATAGCACAGGGAACTCTACTCAGTGCTCTGTGATGGCCTAAATGGGAAGGAAATCCAAAAAAGAGGAGATATAGGTATACGTATAGCTGATTCACTTTGCTGTACAGCGGAAATTAACACAACATTGTAAAGCAGCTATACTCCAATAAAAATTAAGCATTAAAAAAAAGAAAGGGGAAAAAAAAAAAGAAGGCTTGGGTGAGAATGAAATACATAGCACATTAACTGGCATATTGGATGCCGTCAATGTTTGGTGGTTATTATCATACACTTTTCCAACGGTGAATGTTGGGAAAATGAGGCTTTCTCGCCAGGGGAGAGTGGGGCACCAGGGCAGGGGTTAGCATGGATGATCCCTGCCTTCCTGACTGCCCGTGTAGAGCAGCGGTCCCCAACCTTTTTGGCACCAGGGACCGGTTTCATGGAAGACAATTTTTCCACAGACCACAGTGGGGAGATGGTTTCTGGATGATTCACTCGCATGACATTTATCGTGCACTTTATTTCTATTATTATTACATTGTAATATGTAATGAAATAATTACACCACTCACCATAATGCAGAATTGGTGGGAGCCCTGAGCTTGTTCTCACTGGCCACTCACTGATAGGGATTTGATAGGAGTCTGCAAGCCATTGATTTATTATGGTCTCTGTGCAGTCAGACCTCTCTGCTAACGATCATCTGTATTTGCAGCCGCTCCCCAGCGCTAGCCTCAGCGCCTCAGCTCCACCTCAGATCACCAGGCATTAGATTCTCATAAGGAGCGCGAAGCCTAGATCCCTCGCATGCGCAGTTCACGGTAGGGGTCGCGCTCCTATGAGAATCTAATGCCGCCGCTGATCTGACAGGAGGCGGAGCTCAGGCGGTAATGTGCGCGATGGGAAGCGGCTGTAAATACAGATGAAGCTTCACTCACTCGCCCGCCGCTCACCTCCTGCTGTGCAGCCCGGTTCCTAAGAGGTCGCGGACCTCTGATGTAGAGGACCTTGGGAGGAAAACCAGCCAGTGACCACCGTCTCAGATCATGCCTGTCATGGGATAGCGATGTGGGCACTGGAATGGGAGTTGGGAAAATCATGTCACCTCAGACGCTCTTCATTGAGGACGCAGCATGTGCCAGATGCACTATAGAAGCTAGACTAGCAATAGGGTCATCTTGGACAAGTCACTTATTGTATCTGAGGTTCAGCTTCCTCATTTCTAAAGTCAGGGCCAAAAAATGAGATGCTGAAGATAAAAGTTCATCGTGAACCGTCAAGTGGCTCTCCAGTACACTGCAGTGGAACTTTCCACACAACTGCGTTCTAAGTTGACACCCTATAAACCATATGTGCAGCTTTTCAAGTGACCCTGGAAACGTATGGATGCCGACTCAATGGTAAAGTATGTAGTCAGGGTTGCAGATGAAAACGCACCTGGAAGGTCCATACCTTAGCAGCTGGAGATTCAGCTAATGTTTCTTAAACACAAAGCACGAGCCAGCACCCTACTTGGAGCTTTGGATCCCCTGGGTCTGATGCAGAGAGGAGGACTATGCAGTACAAGCCCGCATAGGAAGTCAAAGGCAAGTGAAGAAACTCCCTATGTGGGAAATCATACCAGTCGGAGAAAAGTGGTGGGGTTAACCGCTGCTCAGCTAGTGATGTGACACTTGATAAATAGCTTATGATCTCTCGGTGCACTTCCTTTTAGCTGAAGGGTGCTAGACCCATCTTTAACGTATCGTGCACATTTGTGATGTCGCTGAATGCAAAGGCTTTTCAAATAATGACCTGACTCCAAAGAAAAGGTCAAAATCCAACCTAATGAATTCCAAGAGGGCTTGTACAGATTGCTTAGCGTATAAGAAACTGAATTACCTATGTATCTTGTAGAAAAAAATTCATTCTACAATCCTGTTGCTTCTAATTATGATTCAGAGTTCAGAAACTGTAAAAAAGTTAACAGTTCAACTACATTTAAAAACAACAACAGCAAAACAACTTTTTCATGGCAAGAAATAATAACATGGACAAACTAGGATATAAATGCAATTAATAACAAATAATGAGGAGGGTGTTTTTAAGGTCATAGTAAGAAAAGAAAAAATGAAAATGAACAGGAAGAAGGGAGGAGAGGGAGAGGGAGAAATTGAGTCATGCTGGTTACAGACTCAATAAGGGTACGAAAGCTTTCTTCTGGGATGACACTTAACGGTGTCAGGACGCCCACTGGGACAGATCCAGAAGGGGACCGTGGCTAGGGCGTGAAGTCACAAAGGTCGTCTCTTGTCAAAATGCCAAAGACTGACTGCCCACGCCTTCCAGACTAGGGAACTAGCAGGACAGAGTTCCATCTACTAGGGAAGACTAAGTCAGGGTAAGAAAGCAATGATGAATAACTGCCCCTCTTATAAGCTAGAAATGCAAAGGCAGTTAAGACACTGTTCTCCCCAACTAGGAGAAACGAGGTCCTGTGCCAGCCATAGGACCAGGGATTTCAATCCGATACAGTGAGAACAGAGATCAGTTGGGGCCAAAGGGGCACAGAGAGGAATCCAGCCCTGTGGTGGTGATGGGAAATCAGGAGAGGCTCCCTGGAAGAAGCAGCACTGGAGCTCCGAAGGACGTAGAAGACAAGGGTGTGTTTGGAGGGCAGGAGCCTCAAAGGAGACAGCTCTTCTCCTGATTCCTCCCATTTGCTGGGTGTAAAGTGAGCTGTCCGGGCCTGGATAGCGCTTTTCCAGGTGATTCAGAAAGTTCACGCAGGTTTGACCTGAAGCAGGTTGGATGGAGCCTGAGAGAGGGCTGTGAGGCTGCTATTCCGTCCAACTCAGCCTACATAGCCTCCATACCACCGACGTGCCCTTCCCGGCATTGCACCAGCCAGACCTAGGATTGATGAGAACCCAGCAAGGACGCAGCAGCTTGGGGGAACGTGGGAAGAAGACTGTGGAGACACTCACCAGCTGCCCCGGGGAACTGGTCGCCATCTGTAAGGTGACACAATGCTAAATCATTTCTGGAACTCTTGCTGTCTAAATGCAAAGTCCTCTTTTTCTATGATTTTAATCTCCAAGAGCAACCAACACCGACAACTGCTTTTCCTTTCAACATGCGTAAAATGATGTGAGCGCACGACCACGGACCCCATCCAAAGACGTGGGGAAATCAGGGGAGGTTTTTTTTTTTAACACAATAGTTTGGGGGGAAAAAGCATTCCTTGCTTAGCAGAACTATTTTCAAGCGCTTGAGAGGCAATGAACAGCTGCTCTTAAGTCACTATCTTCTCATAGAATCGGTAAGCAGAGAGAGAGGCAGGAGGTCTCGGAAAGGCTGGGAGCCTGGAGTCGGGCCGCCTCCTTTCAGGGGCTGTGATCTGGGAAATGACACGCAGCTCCCAGGATCCCATGTCCTCCTGTGTCAGTCGGGGATGTCAACATAGGATACTGTAACACACACTATCATGCCAACAAGCTCCGATGAGTTTCCCTTACACATTTATGTTTGGGTACCATTTATAACTGTGTATTTCATTATTCAGAAAAGTATTTACACTGATAATATTACTGCTGCTATTAAATAAAATGTACAGGTATTTTAGGACTTCTAATTCTACAGCATATTAATTGATTTCCACGGAGGTTTTTTGAGGGTCAAATGAGAAATTGTGTGTCCAGGCCCTGGCACTTTGCCAACACCTAATAAATGTGCTTCGTTATTATTAGTAGGAGTCATATTATCATTGTTGTTATTATAATTTAATAATTATTTCTGAGATGAGTTGCATATAAATTAAAGAGCACTACAATTGGTTTCTTCAAAAATATTCTAAGTTTCAGAAACCTTTTCGACAATCCAGTCAGCCCTTTCCTCAAACACCCCAAATGCTCTCTCTCTCCTTGCACATCCTGTAAACACGAAGGAAGCCCAGAGCCTCATTCTATCCACACCTCTGCTCATTCCGAGCTGCTGATAAGGATCCAGGCTTTGTTTCCTCAGCTCCCCCTCCACACCAAAGGCGTCCGCAGACCACCCGAGGGACAAAAGCCATCGGCAGGAGCATTCAGGTCCACCCTGGGCCGTCTCAGGACGCCTTCTGTTGAAATGTGGGCTGCCCGTGGCTGGGCTGGGCACCGTGCTGCCCTACTGGGTATCTGACTTGTGCCTGGTTTCCACCTGGGAAAACCAGAGACAACAGCCATCATCTAAACCTGCCAGGGGCCAGGCACTGCCCTAAAGCACTTCACAGGGATTAACCAGCTCAGTGAGGTCGACACAGTTATCCTCCCTATTTATCAGTTGGGAAAGAGAGACACAGAGAAGTTAAGTAACTTACCCAGCATCACACAGCTTTTGAACAGCAGAGCTTGGTCTCGAACTGGTCTAAAGGCTCCAGTTCCAGATCTCTGCCCCATGCTGACCGCAGGAACCAGGGGGATCACAGCAGAGGCAGAAAGAGAGACGACAGAACTGGGGAGCCTGGTGATGAGAGAAAGATACCGAGTAGGGGAATTCCCTGGCCGTCTAGTGGTTAAGACGCTGCGCTTCCACTGCAGGGGGCACGGGTTCAATCCCTGGTCGGGGAACTAAGATCCCGCATGCACGCGGCCAATAAATAAATAAACAAACAAACAAAGCTGCTGTAATTTTTTTTTTTTTTTTTTTTTTTTTTTTTAAAAAAAGAAAGAGACCCAGGAAAGCCTGGGACGGTGTTCAGCGGTCACTGTGCTGGTACGGACCAGGCCTGGGGACCCATGAGGAAGCTGAGGTGAGGGAGGAGGAGCCCTGGGGGGCTGTCAGCCAAGCCCACACCCCCTGGATGCTGTCTCAGCGGATGGAGGGGAAAAGGCTGGCCTTCGACTTCGGAAAAGACCACCTGACAAGGCTCCCCGGTCACCAGGTGGTGGCATATTTTAATTTTAAGAAAAGGGGGGAAATGAAAACCTACAGCCTTGAGCGCTGCAAAGCCGTTGAGCTCAATGATCGGAGAGACGGCACTCAGTTCAGCAGATCACTGACAGCCGTCAATGTGTCCACGGTTCGAGGGCGGCTTCTTGACTTTCAGACTCACAGCAGGTTTGTAAATGCCCATCTGGGGACAGCTGGCCTGTCTGTAGTCGTGTCATTAGCTCCTGGTAGAAATGAGGGGTTGGCAAAAAGATCGTCCTCCTCCCATTTCCGTTGTCTGAGGGGTGACCTGCACAGCCTCCCCACACTTGCTGGTATCTGTAACACGCCTTCTCAAGTTTATCTACCAAGAGTCCTCACGTGGATGAAACATACTGTAAATAACCCCTTTAACTGAATTTTTAACTATGACAGACTAGAAGCCCTCTTTTTTTTTTTTTGAGGGCAAGTGACTTGCTCATAACAAATTCCCTACTTTCTGAAGTCACGTGATCTCTTTTAGACCAAGCAGGCACCACCACACTGTTATTTGGGAGGTGACCGATGATCAGATCAGTTACATAATCTGCAGTGCAAATGAAACCCGGGGCCCCTTCTTCAAAAAGCACAGACACACCTTGGAGATATTGCGGGCTCGCTTCCAGACCACCGCAATAAGTTGAATATTGCAATAAAGCGAGTCACACAAATTTTTTTGGTTTCCTACTGCATAGAAAAGTTATGTCTACACTTTGCTGTAGTCTATTAAGTGTGCAATAGCATTATGTTAAAAATATATATACATAACAATAAAAGATACTTTTTTGCTAAAAAATGCTAACCATCATCTGTGACTTCCGCAAATCATAATCTTTTTGCAACAGTAACATCAGAGATCACAGATCACCATCACAAATATTATACTAATGAAAAAGTTTGCAATATTGTGGGAATGACCGAAGTATGACACAAGAGACACAAAGTGAGCAAAGGCTGTTGGAAAAATTGAGCCAATAGACTTGCTCAACGCACGGTTGCCACAAAAATTGGTTTCAGATGAGATATGCCTGGACTCAGGAATTCAAGACAGCGAGAGCAGAGCATTGAACCAAGCATGGGCTCTTCTGAGCCCAGGACATGAGCAATTTTGCAGGCTGCACCCCAGGACTCCAGAGGTGAAGGGTAAAGAGGTTTTGTTGCCTTTCTTAATGTTTACATCACCTGGACTCATTCCCTCAGGAGGCATTTCTCTGAGTCTTACCCACGGATCTAAGAGGGGCGCTGAAAACAGGTGAAACTGGGCTGGCCACTGTAGCCCCCAGGCAACAGAACAGAGAAAGGGCTCCTGAAAGCGTCATGACCATCAGATGGACACGGCTAAGGCACCCATCCCTCTTGCTCCGGGTCTCTGGTAGGCCCGAGCATTTGACTGATTCCCAATTTCTTGTCTTTGCCTGTTCTTGCAGATAGAGACCCCTAAGTCCATAGACCTCAGCTGAGACACCACAGCACACGCTGATTGCCAGAAGGGCCTCAAACTACTCCATCTTTTTTTTTGTTTTTTTCTGTTTTTTTATTTCATTGAAGTATAGTCAATTTACAGTGTTGTGTTAATTTCTACTGTACAGCAAAATGATTCAGTTATACATATATATATATATATATACACATTCTTTTTCATATTCTTTTCCGTTACGGTTTATCCCAGGATAGTTCCCTGTGCTATAGAGTAGGACCTTGCTGTTTATCCATTCTATATATAATAGTTTGCATCTGCTAATTCCAAACTCCTAATTCTTCCCTCCTCCCCACCTTGGCAACCACAAGTCTGTTCTCTATCTCTGTGAGTCAGTTTCTGTTTCATATGTATGTTCATTTGTGTCATATTTTAGATTCCACATATAAGTGATATCATATGGTATTTGTCTTTCTCTTTCTGACTTACTTCACTTAGTATGATAATCTCTAGGTCCATCCATGTTGCTGCAAATGGCATTATTTCATTCTTTTTTTATGGCTGAGTAGTATTCCATTGTATATATGTACCACATCTTCTTTATTCAGTCATCTCTTGATGGACATTTAGGTTGTTTCCATGTCTTGGCTCTTGTGAATAGTGCTGCAATGAACATTGGGGTCCATGTATCTTTTGGAATTACAGTTTTGTCCGGATATATGCCCAGGAGTGGGATTGCAGGATCATGTGGTAGCTCTATTTTTAGTTTTTTGAGGAACCTCCATACCATTCTCCATGGTGGCTGTACCAATTTACATTCCCACCAACAGTGTCAGAGAGTTCCTTTTTCTCCATTCTGACTGATGTGAGGTGGTACCTCATTGTAGTTTTGATTTGCATTTCTCTAATAATTAGCAGTGTTGAGCATTTTGTTGAGCAAAACTCCATTGTTTTGATTGGATCAACTCAGAAAGCCTTGGGCTATTTCCTCTCCCCTGTCCTTTAATTTTTACATGTGTGCATTTTAATGAAAATACAATTCTTTCACTATGTGATTCATTTTCCCTCTATTAATCAAAATATTTTAAAGTATGTGATTCATAAGAAAGCTTTTAGTATTGACAGAAGTTTGACATTCCTTTTTCAGCTATGACTCAACTTCCACTTAGATTAAATGGATGGGGATGAAAGCTCCCTTTTTCAGTCTAATTCTTATGGTCAGGGAGGGTCATTTCTGTTCTTCCCACTTGCGATGGGAGGACAGACCATGGTTAGAATCAGATCAGATGCACTGTTCAAAACTGCTCTTTGAAAAGACATCTGAATTCGTATTATCAGTGACTATTTCCCATCAACGTCCTCTCCATGGGAGGTCACATGCTCACCATAATGAAGCTTCCTCACGCAAAACACTTTTCAAACTACACTTTGGGAGGTCCCTCAGAACTGTGACCTCTCTGATGAGAATTCTAAATTGTGGCAAATTGTCCTCTGAGGGCAGATGAGCTTTCTGGAAACAGTCTGAAGTCATTTGAAGTCAAGTGGAGAGCCAAAAGGGCACCAGAAATAAGACGCAGCTCTACCCCGGCCAGTTGGTGTTCTTGTGAGCCATCCTGGGGTTCTGGGGGAATTTAGGGAGGAAAGTTCCAGACCAATTCTGAACCAGGCCCCTTGGGGGCTTGGTTAGAATAAGTCTACATCCCCTAGGAAGCTGCTTTGAAAAAACCCAGCATTTATTTTATTGTATACAGTTGTGTTGTAAATAATGTTTTAATTCCCTTACTTTATAGTAATATCTTATTTGCATCAAGTTATAAAGAAGATTTACCTTTGGCCTACTGGCTGCTGCCTTTTAAAATACCTCACACTGACAAACCACAGCTTTCAAATAAGCTACCAATAAGATGGGACCAGGAAAAACAAGAATAAAGGATCTAAATAAATTCACCAGGGGACAGTTCCACGTAATAGCAACCTAAGACATATATCCTTCAGAATGAGCAACTTGCTACCAAGATTCATTGTGCAATTTCAAAAGAACTTATGTTGTCCTGTCATATTCTTTGTTTGCAGAACAAGTTGAAACTACTAAAAACGTATTTTTAAAATAAAACAGAATATAAAATGAAAATGCTTAAACCATGACAGACAAGGAACCCAACATTTTTTTAGGGCAAGTGACTTTCTCACAACAAACTTGGTGATTTCTGAAGTCACATGAGTCCTTTCTGTGTCAGATCATATTTCTTCAGACCCACGTTGGCCATCCTATAAAGTCGACAGCAGCTATCTCACAGCTCTGGCACCTTTCCTTCTGGGGCTTTGGCCGTTTTCCCCCATTTCCTTCGATCCACTGTGGGTGGGCAGGCAGAGGTGTGGGAAATTGCTAAAGAGGGAAAGGGGGATTATTCTAAAGCCAGCACTGGAAACCTGGACTGAATATCGTTTGAAAAGCACAAAATCAAGTCCTGGATTTTCTGCTTCCATTGCAGAGATTATATTTATGTAAGCCCCATCTATCTTGTTCACAACTAAAGCAACATGGGGAACGCAGGGAGCTCGGGACTCCCAGAGAGCTCAAAGGTAGGGGGTGATTGCAGGAGCCAACCCTGCACACACAGCCTGCCAAGCAACAGCCTCAGCCTGCCAGGCAGCTTGAAACATGGGCCAGAATGTGAGTAACAGCAGTGCTTCTGCCAATTTACTGGTCCAAGCGATTGGGACAGAAATTAACTGCTCATGTAAAAAGTCATTAATCAGCAGGGACTTGCTAGAACCTGTCTTCTGCCCCATCCAACACAGTCATGGCCCCTTTCTGCTCCCGGCCCCCTGGCTGGGCTGTTCTAAGGCCTGTGTTAGGTACAGGTGGAAGGCCTAGGAGAAGAAGTTCAAGGCCACATACTGTCCTGAACATTGACCCCGTGGTGGGCAGAAACCACTGGCTCAAGGGGCCTACAAATGGTGGTACAGGCAGCATCATGTGCAAGGCTACTTCCCATCACAGGCAACGTCAGTTTGCATGAAGACATTTTTATTGCAAGTGACAGAGAGGTGTCTTAGGAAAGGGGTACCTTTTTCTGATTCGCGCAAAGACTCCATATGGGTTAGCAGCCATTCCAACTCCGGCCACGGATAACCAGGTGGTTTCTGCCTGTAATGACAGAGAAGGAACACACCAACTCTGGGACTAGGTGGGACTTTGAGAGGAAGGGAAATGTAGTAAATAGGTCTGCTTTGCTCCTGTGGTCACCTCTGATAGAGTAGTTTGGCAGATATGTTCATTAAGAATTAAATTCAGCCTATAGTTAAGAAGGATCACAAAATAATGGCAACTCAAAGAGAGGAGGGTTTATTCTCACACATCAAAGACAGAAAGCGGGTGGTCCAGGACTAGTACAGTAGCTCCACAAGGTCATCAGGGACTAACCAGCCAAACTGAACCTCTTCCCAGCTGGGGAACAGCGCCTTAATAACACCTGATACCTACTTCCGTGGGCCTGCCATTACCCTAAATATTTTATACACATTATCTCATCTTATAGAAGCCCCTGGGAGATAGGTGTGATACCAATGCTTATTTTGTGTCTAAAATAAATGGAGGCACAGGTGGCTCAGGATACCTGGATTCACCTGGAGAAGCACGTGAGTTCCTTCCATCTTTCTGCTCTGCCATCCTCACAGTGCATGACCTCCTCATCCAAAGTCACCTGTATTTCCAGTCATCCTATCCACATTCCAGAGGGGAAATGGGAGAGAGGAAAGGCAAAAGGGAAATTGTAACACCCAGCTAAACTAGCGTCCCTTAAGGGACCTACCCAGAATCCCCACACAACACTTCCTCTTATGTCTCATTGGCCACATCCAGCTGCAAAGGCAGCTGGGAAATGTAGTCTTTAAGCCAGTGTATGGCCAGAATCACAGGATTCTCTCACTGCCCTTGTGCCTGCCAAGAGTGAGTCTTTTTTCTTTTTCCCCTTGCATTAATTTATCTACCCCTTTCAGTGCTCACCCAGAACATAGCCAAATGATGAGGAACAGATTCAAGATACAAAGCACAGCTAGGTAATCTGTCCCACTTGGAAAAGCTGGGTCTCTTTTTTCCATGAGCCAGGTAAACTTTTGACCTAGGTAATCAGATAAAGTGGAAGCAAAGGTAGAAATAAACTTTTTAATTGGTCTGAGTGCTTCTGCATGTGTTATTTCTTTAATTCCTCAAGACAGATCTGAGAGAGACTCAGTTATACCCACTTTGCACACAGAACATCAAAAACTTCAAGAAGAAAGCAAGACTTCCCAAGGTCACACTGTCAAGTTTGGGAGTAAAATTTAAGAACAATCTTGTTTCCAAACTTATGCTACAAGTAGAGGTTAGATAAAAAATTGTATTATGGTAACTGATAAGAATAAGTTGATAAAATTGTGAATTTTAAAGCCATGGAGAGAATTTTTTAAATAGTGTCTTTGTGCATGGAGCAGTTTGCAGGCAACAGCAGAAACACCCAGGTGATGATTTAGCTAGTCTACAACAAATACAGGGGTCCTGCCGTGACCTTTGGTCTTTTTCCTTCTAATGTCAGTTACTAAAATACAAGTCGGTATTTAAATGTCTTTATTTTATTGTAAATTCAGTGACTTTCACATGAAGAAAATATTTACCTTACGTCATTAATGAAGGAAATGTTTGTTATTACTCTACTAAGGAAATCAGGTCCCTCAAGTGCTGGCTCAAAAAAATATTCACACAAGAATTTCCATTTTGCGGCACTGACCCACGTTTACAAATTTCAGACTGATTGCTTACCTTCTTACGTCCACCCCCTTACCTCCTTAGTCTGGTGGTATTAGGCCTGTTTCATAAGAAGCCAAGGACATGGAATAAAGCCTTTGAGAGGCCACAAGCTCTTCCCCAGGTCCTGTGACCAGCCCAGCCCTGTCCTAGACTTCAGGTCCCCACCCTTCCCCCCATAAAACTAAAGGGGCTCCAACAGCTGCTGCGTCCAGCAGCGCAGACAGTAGCCCGTCTTGCTAGGAGACCCGTCCACACAGTGTGGCCACACCTGCAAACTCTGCCTTCCGAAACCCTCTGTATATATGCATCCTAGGGATTCAGACAGCGTGTAGCAGGGATAAGAGAATTTGTCCTTCCCAAGGTCACCAGGTCCAAGGCAGGGCTCTCATGCCTCACGTTCCTGGAGTGCTGGCCTTTCAACCCGCTTACACACTCCTTCCCTCTACACACACCTCCTTTCTACTGCTGTCTCCCTGCAGCCTCTTCTCCCCCCATCACCTCCTGTCTCGGAGCCTCTGGGCGCTGGCTCAGGCCAGACCCTCCAAATTCCTCATCCCATACCTGCTCTCTAGCCACTTAGATGACACCCTGCACACCATGGATGCTTGGAGGGCCAGGCCGCACTCTGGCTCTGGTGTCCTTCCAGCCATCACAAAGGAGGGGAATTCCCTGGTGGTCCAGTGGTTAAAACTCCGCGCTCTCACGGCCAAGGGCCTGGCTTCAATCCCTGGTCGGGGTACTGAGATCCCACAAGCCGCGCAGTGTGGCCAAAAAAACCCAAAACCAAAGCAAACAAATAAACAAACAAACAAACAAACAAAGGAGGTAGCCCAGGCAGCTCTACAATGCAGACTGTCTGTTGGAAACAAAGAAAGCGTTCTTTGGAAAAAGCAGCTCTGACTAGTGCTGACCCGTGGTGGAATCCCTATCGGTCCCCCTGTGGTGGATGAGTCACGAACAGTATCCTTAAGGAAGGCACGAGAAAGGCCTGGGACAGCCCTTCTTTCCCAGCTCCTCAAGGCCAGCATACATTGCCTGTGGCCCAAGGCAGGACGTGCTGTTCTAAGGGCGAAAAAACAGTGAGGTTGATCAAGTGCTCTGTGCACCTATCATTTTCTGTCTACGCATCTTGTACTCTCGTAGTGTAAACCACCCTCTGTTAAAGTCTGAGATGATGCTGTTAATGACGCGGTGCTGAAGAGGGTCATGACATGAAAGACGAGGACACCAGTCCCTGGAGGCAGTTCAAAGCTTGGGTTGACTGCCGGAGCCGCAGCAGGCAGCCCCTGCTCAGGGTACCCTTTTAGCTCCCCTCTCAGCCCGGAAACAGGCCCTCTTCTTTCCTCTTCCCACTGCTGTCAGCTGGTCACTCTCCCCTACTCCACCATCGACGTGGTCCAGGCCAACCTTGCTGCTACTAATGGCTTAAAAATTGAGACCCTAGTGTGAGTGGTTCATTGCATAGGCGACAGATTCGCGGCAGGTACGGCATCTGTGAATATTCCTGTGCATCAGACATCACCGGAGCAGGTGAAGTCTGCAGACAAACAAATTCCTCCCCTTGTACAAGCTTCCCCGCAGAGCATCCTGCCATGAGGATGATCTTCTACCCAAGAGCACACTTCATAGACTGTGATGACAATTAAGACTTCTTCCCAAATATTTCAAACACATGCTCTGTTTGAATAGCCTGGACCAAACCCAGGAAGAATTTAGCCTATGCGCACATGGCTGTCGTGGACCTTATTTTGCCCGTGGTTGCTTTGCTGATGGGTGTTTCCTGTTCTCCTTAGGAATTCCTCTGCTGACGCTGCAGTCCTCAACTCCTGCCTGCTGCCTGCTTGGCTCTGCCTTCCTGGTGCAGGCATGCACCAGAAAGCGGAGGCCTGCAGCATCACTTAGCAAGAAGCACAGAGCTGTCCCACGTCTGCTGGTCTGTTCTCCACACTTACTCAGATACACGGAGTTGGAAAGGGCCCTAAAGAAAGCAGTGAGCTAGGATGACCTAGGCTTTCGTCCCAGATAGATAGAAAAACAAACAGAAATACTGAAGACTTCCTCTGAGCTAGTTTTATTTTATTTCAGACTTCCCTGACTTAACAATCCACAAGATTCACCCCTTGTCTGCAGTTACATAGATTTAATCCCAAACTGAAATCAAGCTTCTAATCTAGCATTTGGAAAAACTATTCTGCCAGGCAGGAGAACTCCTTTTATTTCTCAGACAGTCTAACCTTGCCCATTTGTCTTTTCCTGTCATTCCCTGACTTACTGTGCTTACCACTCTCCCTCTAATAAATCTTTTTTGCCCTAGTCCCTTAAGCCCTTGGCCTGCCTGACATGTTTTTATTCCCCTCCCAAGAAACACTGTCCAAACTTGATGGAAGAGCAAGCTAAGAGCAGGGGTTTGGAGCCCGACCACTGGGATTCACAATCCTGATTCTCCTACTTATACACTGTGCAACCCTGGGCGTGTGACTTAACCTCTCTGTGCCTCGGTTTCCTCAGGTATAAAACTGAGACTAACAGTGCTTCTATCCTAGGGTTATGTGAGGATGAAACGTGTTGACATATGTAAAGCTCTTAAAACCATGTCCCTTGAAGTAAAAGCGACCTATGTATGTGCTATTACTGTCGTGTGTGGATGCTAGTATATGCCACAGACCCTGAGCGTTCCAAGGCTGAGCCAGACCAAACCGTTGGCCTCAAGGAGCTCATCCTCAAGGGAAAAGGGATGACCGGGAGAAAACCAACTTTAATACAGTTAAGAACTCAAGGTAAAAGCCTTGAACTATGGGAACACAATGTCTGGAGCAGTTCACCCTGCTGGTGAATCTGGGAGTACCCTGTGGCAGAAGGGCACAGGGGGATAAAGAGAAGTCTAATGAATCCTCGGTCTAGTAGCCGTCTATTGCTGCATAATAAATTCCTGCAAAACTTGAGGTTTCCACGCAATAAGCATTTACCATCCCACGTGGCTTTGGTGAGTCAGGAATGCAGGAGTGGGTCAGCTGCATGTCTCTGGCTCAGGGTCTCTCTTAAGATTTCAGACGGACGTCAGCAGGGGCTACCGTCACCTGCAGGCTGGACTAGGGCGGCGGGCCCACGTCCAGCATGGTTCCCGCGTGTGACTGGCAAGTTAGTGCTGGCTGTGGCAGAAGGCCTCAGGTCTCCACATGTGGACGTCTCCATGGGGGGCTGCCCGAGTGCCCAAGTGTCACCAGACTGAGGTCAGCTTCCCCAGAGCAAGTCACCCACGAGAGAATGTGGCGGAAGGGACCACGTCTTGTATGGCCTAGCCTCGTGAGTCACACTCTGTTCCACAAGATTTGTTACACAGGTCAGCGCTAAGAGGAACTAAAACAGAGTCAAGAACCACCGGAGGCCGCCTGAAGGCGGATGATCACAGCCTTCAGATAAAGGGCAAAGGGCAGGGCCATACCAGGCTGTGCCACGCTTGGGAAAGGGTGGGTAGTGGTCCAGGGGAGACCCTGGGCTGCAGAGACCTGCTGTGGCCCCATCAGACGTGGCTTTGGCGTGGGGAAAAAATCACATACTGCCTTAAGCAGATTAAACTATTACTAAGTACTGTGAGTTGATTTTTAAAAAAAAAAAAAAAAAAAAAAAGGAGGAGGAGAAGGAAAAGGAGAAGGAGGAGACGGAAAAAGAGAAGGAGGGGAAGGGGAAGGGGAAGGAGGAGGAGGGGAGGGGTGGCGGAAGAGGAGGAGGAGAAATACGAGAGGAGAAACAGCTTTGGGGTCTTTACTTGAGTTCTGGGCATTTCTTTCCAGGCTGTGGGAAACCAGCCCCCCTGTAATAGAACAGCCTTTCCTGTGATGTGTAGAGCTGTGAGTCTGTTCACCAGCTCTCTCGATTCCCACTGGTTGGGTCTCCTCTGCCTTGAATCTGGGCGTGTGACAGAAACAGAAATACTCCCCGAATGTCTCATTTGATCCTCAGCTATTTCAGTTGGCTTTCCTGCATTTCCTGGCTTCCTTGCTGTAAGACAGGGCCACGATGGCTAGTTCAGGCCAATGAAATATGAGTGGCAGTGACGCGTGGAGGAGAGAAGCTCAGAAGCGAGCCTCCAGTCTCCCTCCTTTGCTGCAGAGGCTAAGGAGGCTGCATGTTCCAGGTTCTTCAGCCTGAAGACAGAGGCACTCTTACCAGCCTCGGTTCTGTTAAGCTACTGAGATTATGGAGAAATTGGTTACTGCTGCAACACTTAGTCTCTCCTGAGTAATTAATACAGGAGCCCAAGAGGGAATAAACCTTCACTGGCAACCTCAGGTCCCACAAGTATGTGCTGTGGGTCACCACGCAGGTCTATGTGAGAAGGTGAAAAGGCACCGCACCCTTGGGCATGTGTGACCATTTCCCTTGTTACAATCAGAAGCTGAACAAATTAGAAGGCATGGTCGGGGGGCAAGGGAGATACGAGCAGGCAATGAATAGAGATACTGCCCAATCGAGAACTAACCACACCTGTCACCAAAAGTCACCTTGAACTAGTCCCCTCCTCTCCGTCTGCAAGGCTGACTTCTGCGTCCGGGCCCCTGTGACCGCCCCCATCTGGTCTACCGCAGTAGCCCCAACTGGTCTCACTACGGCCACCCGACTCTGCATCCCCCCACCCCAGTCTCGTCCCCATCCAGAAGCCAGAGCAACCGTTTTAAAACACAAGTCTATTCACATCACCGTCCTGCTGAAACACTTTGCTGGCTGCCTGGCGTTCCCGGGCCTGGCCGCTGCTTTCCTCGGCAGCCTCATGTCACAGCCCTGCGCTGCCACGCCAAGCCCATCCCCACCTGCCTCAGCTTCGCCCACGTGCCAACCCCCTCCCTTCCCCTGGCCCATCAGGGCACTGTTAACTCTGCCTGAGTTGCCTTCTCCTCCTCTGAAGCTCCTCCCGCAGCTTCCTCCAGACATCAAACGTCATTCCCTCCAAAAGGTCCTCGCTGACTGTCACCCCCACCCCCGTCTCACCAGGTGGGTCTCCCCGTTGTCGACTCCCAAAGCTCCCAAGATCCACTTAGGTCGTTGGAATTAAATACCACTTAAAGTTGCATAATTAATTGGATAGCTGACTTCTCAAGGAAGTGAGCTCCCCCAGGGGGCGGGCTTGTTCCCTGCAGTACCCCCAGCTCCCGGCACCCAGCTTGGCACGCAGGAAGTGCTGGATGAGCCTCTGGTGAGTGAGGCTGCAGAAGCCTGCAGGCCCCTCTCCCTGTCGCGTGCTGCATGCGGCGGCCTCCAGGCTCACCCGGCCCCTGCACGCCTGCTCCTGAGAACCAGGTGGGTAGCAAACCCAGAGTGTTTGGGTCTGATCACTTCCCCTCCCTCCCGTTCAGCAAGAGAGTGAGCTTCCTGCACGAACAGGACACACGGTCCTCCATATGAAGCAGAATTTGGCTGCGAAGGGCAAATCTCCATTGCTCTCCGTGATCTTCTCAAACCAAGCATCAGGGAGCAAGGCTTCAGGCTGGGGCAGAGGTTGGGGACAGAGCGCACCCACTGGAACAGTGACAGCACATGGTCCACCACCCTTTTTACAGGCAGAGGCCTCTTCCCTGCCCCAGCCCGGCCCCGTCTGTCCCGGCATCTTCAAGCAGCCGAAGTCCTGGGAGAGCCCTGAATTTTGGAGCGCTGAGCTGGGGTCCAGGACTCAGCTTTCACGGGCACGCTTTATTACTCCCTGTCGGGAGCCAGGTTTCCATCCCTGTCGTTCCCGAGGGAGGAGAGACGTGCCCAGATCCTAACTACATGATGCGCGTTCATCTTTTTCCTATAAAACAACTCTGAGTCCCTGAGTTATGCGTCTTATCAAAAACCATGTGCTGGGTGATTTTTAATTATTACCGCTCAAATGCGTAGAGAAAATGCCAAGAAACCATCCGCCGTAAATTACCTCCGCCTCTAAGGGCCACGACACGGTTACTGTCAGCAGGCAAGCCGTTCACGTAAAGTCCAAAATGTCTCACCCTTTACCTTTAAATTTTACAAAATTTATTATCTTTATAGCCATGAAAGGCAAGAGGAAATATACTTCAAGTTCATGTCTTTTATTACTGACCCAACCGATCTTGTGAAATGGCTCAGATTTATCATCCTGTCCAGTCGCCAGCATTTATGGCAACTTTTAAACATGTCACTTTACCTTAGACTGACTTCTTCTCGTGGTTTAGGACTCTGGGCGTTCACTGAGTAACTCTGATTTCAGGACCAGAACAAATAAATGGTTTAAGTTCTTTTGCAGCTCCCTGGAAAGAGAATTTGAAATTCTCTTGAGGAGGCTCTTAACCGTGGACCACAGAAACCTAGGAAGAAGCAAACGCTCCCCCATTTTACATCTCTTTCCATATGGGAATAAAAAGAGAGGCTCCCCCCTGCCAAACAGAGATTCTCCCTGGTGTGAGCGTCTGTTCCATGCCGAGATTTAAGAAAATAGTATTCAATTGCATCTCCACTTGCCAAAGAAAAATTTATTACTGATAAACGCAAAAGGAAGTGTCGGTTTCTTTTACAATGTCATTTAATGCTGTTAACCATGAAGGGAGTATGAACAAAACAGTCATCACTGTGCATGGATTTCAGGCTTTGTTCTTTAGAAAAGCAAGAAATGGTTTAAAAAATACCAACCTTTATAGAAAAAGGACAAGCATTTGCAGGCATCAAACTCTTTGTGTTCTAAGCTGATCCATGTTGAATTTGACTAAGAATGCAGAGGCTCAGGCTGCGTGTCCAGCCAGCCCCTGAGTCCTGGGTCCTGCTTCGTTCATGTCTCTTTTCTCTCTCTCTCTCATCCTTTAGCTCTGTGTGCTTTGCCACGCCATCGACCTCCGTTAGACTTGGTTTTGTGATGTCACCTCTAGGCTCAGATACCTTGTAGGTGTTCATTGCCTGGACCCAGATGACAAAGTTGACAGCTGTCCGTCTCCAAGGCAGAAATCATCTCTGTCTGTATATGTCTCCAGTCTTACACCCCATAATGAGATGTCTGTTCCGAAGAGCCCAGCAAACCCAAATGCACAGCTGCCTCCAAACTTCACTTACAACGGCCTCACAACCAGAAAGCCTCCAAGCCTTTCTAAAGGCTCCGCACCTGTCAAGATGCAGAGGAACACCCAGTCCTGGCTGGATGAGACAGGGCAGCCGGCCTCCCCACTCCATCCTCTGTAACTCATGCTGGACGTTCAGCCCCACACTGCGTGTACTTGTTCCAGGCGTGACATTGTTCCCTCCCAAGATTGTACACCCGAGGGTGGGTACCCTGTCCCACACACAGCTCTCCTCCCTGGAATCTAGGCCAAAGAGTGGGTACTGAATAGACAGATTTTGAACAGAACTAAATACATCAGCAGAAATAAAATATTCAGGCTGTAAGCTAGAACAAAATTGATGCAAACTCACTTTGTGGAATTCTGTGGAGGGTTAATACATGTTAATTTTTTTTAAGTCACTATGGTGTCCACCTTCACCGAAGGTCTGGGGATGAGCTACCAATGAGGAAACATCTGGTAACATCTGCAGAAGAGCTGTCACATCTAGAAGTGACAGCTCCCTCGCTTGTGCCTTGGGCCAATACCTTTTGTGTTCCTCTTTCCTGTAACACACGCTCACATACAAGACGGCCGGCTTCCTGTTGGCTGCGTCTCAGTGGTTATACATCTTTGAGGTCCCAGGACTCCCTGGCGCATAACAAGGGCTTAGAAAGTGCTTGCGTAGGGCAGGCAGCAGACTGGTTCTCTCCAAATGAGTGAAGCTAGCTTAATTCTCTGGGCTAATGAGAATTCATGTGTATTGGGGTTTCTAAATGCATTCAACAAGGCTGGAAAACACCCCCTCTTCGGCACAGTTGGTTTGTTTCTGCTCTGGGGCAGGGAGCCGATCTTGAGTGGCCAGACTCAAAACCTGGCCTTCACAGCTCTTTGCTCCATCCTGGGAGGTCCCGCCCTTCTGGAGCAGAAGAGTAAAGCTTTTGTACTAGTCTGCTAGGGCTGCTGTAACAAAACGTACAGGCTGAGTGGCTTAAACAAGAGACATTTACTTCTCACTGTTCTGGAGACTGGAAGTCCAAGATCAAGGTGCCAGCTAGTTCCATGTCTGGTGAGAACCCCCTTCTTGGCTTGCAGACAGCCGCCTTCTCACTGTGTCTTCATGTCGTGGAGAGAGAGGGCTCTGGTCTCTTCCTCTTCTGATAAGAGTCCCCACCCTCATGACCTAATTACCTCTCGGTGACCCCATCTCTAAAAACCATCACATGGGGGTTAGGGCTTCAGTGGATGAATTTTGCAGGGACACACACTTCCAGTCCGTAACAGCCTTCTCTGGCTCTGTGTTTCCCCTCCACCTGTCACCAGGGCCTACGAGGACACGTGGGCTTGCAGGGCAAGCTGTAAATAGAGCCAGAGAGACGTGTCCACTCTCATCTGTGAGAAGACAGAGAGCTCGTCAGCACACTCCTCACCTCCCTACCTGGTGCAGCTCTTGGCATATGGGCACCAGAGGCTCAGGCCAAAGCACAGGCTGCTCAACATAAATAAAATTCTCCTGGCCATCTATTTGCCGGGAAAAAAGAGGGACAAGCAAGGAAACAAAAAGAGAAGGGAAGAAAACCATAAAAGAAAATGACAAATACTTCACAATGTGACTTCCAGTAGTTTGTGCCTGAGATGGGAGCTTACAAGTATCCTCAGACAGCCCAGAACTGTGTCTTTACATGTGAGATGCTTGTGTTCATGAAAAGGCAAACTGGGCTTCCCTCTTCCAAATGATGCACTGTTCCAGGTATGAAGCTTTCAGACCACCTCTTCTATTAGTTTACTAGGGCTGTCTTAACGGAGTTCCACCAGCTGGGGGGTTTAAAACAACAAAAATGCATTTTCTCGCAGTTCCGGAGGCTCGAAGTCCCAGGTCCAAATGTCAGCAGAGTTGCTGGCTTCTGGGGGATGGGAGGCAAGGCTACATCCCTGCCTCTCTCTTGCTTGTGAGGGTTTGTCGCTGGCATTCCTTGGCTCGTAGATGCGTCACCCTGATCTCTCCCTTCACCTTCACGTGGTTCTCCCTTGTGTGCGTGTGAGAGTGTGTGGTGCATCCAAATACCCCCGTTTTATAAGGACATCAGTCATGTTGGATTAGGACTCATCCTAATGACCTCATCTTAACTTAATCATCGGCAAAGTCCCTATTTCCAAATAAGGTCACGTTCACAGGTACAAGGGGTTAGGACTTCGACACCTTTGGGGAGGGACACAATTTAACCCACAACACCCCTCAAATGTAACACATTCAAGTAGAAACCGTCAGTGAACTTGATAGAGGCACAGACATAAGCAACCACAAGGGCTTGTCACCAGCGTCAGTGTATTCAGACCAGGGCACAAGGAGGAAGAGGGTGTGAACACCGCTAAATAGACTGATGAAGTGAGATCCCATCTTGGTCTCCAATCTTGCAAAGAAGAGACCGACCCCATCCTGCTCCACGAGTGCTGATCTTGCAGCGTGAAGGCTCAGAACAAAGCCAACTGCTGGAATGGGGGGAGATTTCCTAACATAACTCAGGCCCCGACGTGTATGCTCCTTAATTAGTTTCCCCTGAAAAATCAAATATTTCCTAAAGGAATAAGCAATTCAAAAATAACTTCATATTGACATGTGTCAAAGGCTGCGAAAAGAGTTTCTCATTTGTTCCTTCCTTCATCTAAGAAGTACGGTCTTTCACACGGCTACCCCACATTGTCCAGGTCACCCTGCTAATTGCCATTAAGCCTGTGGACGCCAGACGCTTCATACACATATCACATAATTCAACCAGTTGCCAAAGCATTGGCTCTCGCAATGTCAAGATCATCAGACAAGCATGAATTGCCCCATGAGTCAGCATGAGACATTATTCAGCTGTCCTCTGCTACGGGAAAGGTTCGTTCATTCATTCATTCATTCACTCGCTTGATTAATATTTATGCAGGACACGTACTATGTGTATTGTTTTACTATGGATGTCTTAACAAAGTACCACAGCTTGGTGGTCTTAAACAATAGAAATTTATCATCTTACAGTTCTGGCGGTTACAAGTCCAAGATCAAGTTGTTGGCAGGATTGGTTTCTTCTGAGGGCTGTGAGGGAGAATCCGTTTTCCATGCCTCTCTCCCTAGTTTCTGGTGGTTTGCTGGCAATCTTTGGTGCTCCTTCTTTTGTAGAAGCATCTTCACAATCTCTGCCTTTATCTTCATACGGTGTTCCCCTTGAATACATGTCTGTGTCCAGACTTCCCCTTTTTCTAAGGACACTAATCGTATTAGATTAGGGCCTCACCCCACTTCCAGTATGATCTTATCTTAACTAATTATATCTGCAACTAATTTTTCTAAATAAGGTCACATCCTGGCATAGTGGAGGTTAGGACTTAAGCATATGAATTTGGGAGGGTGACACAATTCAACCCATAACACTATGTGTCTGACACTGGATTAGCCCCAGAGATAGAGAAATAAATAAGACCAGGTTCTGGGAACGAAGCAGCTCACCTGTGGGGAAACTGACAGCTGCATCCCCTTCTGCTCTCACAGTTGTAACCAGGTCAAAACAGACATGAGACGTGCAAGTCCAAATGCCCAGGATCTAGAAGATCTACCAATGCACTGGGATAACGTTGTTTACCACAGGTAAACAGGTAACGTTAGGGGAGATTTTCAGATTCTGCAGGTCTAAAAATTTAGGCAATACGTCTAAGACTTGGGTAAACCATAGATTCCAACAGCACAGAGACTGGAGACACTCAGGTAACCCAACTTCTCTAATACAGTGAGAGAGAAGCTCTAATGGAGGATGGATCACAGGTGAGCAATCACCTCTCCTGCTCCAGAGGGGACGAGGGCTGCCAGGTGAAGCTGGGGAGACCGTGCTGGAGCTGGACCTGCAAACGGGACAGGAGTGGGCCAGGGGGCTCGGGACAGGGTGGGACACGTCGGGGAGAGGGAACAGCCGAGCAGACACACTGTGGAATGATAGGCCCCGGGCATATTTCCGAGAACCTCAATTTTGCACATTGTTCAGACGGTTTCTTGTTACCAAGCTGGTGTCTGTGAGAAGTGAAAGTGTATAATACCAGCGGTTTCAGAAATATGGTGTTTATGCACCTAAAAAGCTTTGAAAACTCCTTGATGTGCCAATAGACAATTTTTAAAGTGGGGAAAAAAATAAGTAAAATAATGTAACTGAGTTCCTTAACTTCTGATCGTTCCAAAGAAACCCCAAGAACATTGAGATGTGTATTTATTTTTACTAATATATTTTGGAATTTTTTGCCATCTGAAGGACCCAAATTTTTTTTTAAAGTCTAAAATTTAATCTGTGTTGTATTAAAAGGGAAACATCTCTCTTCGTCCTCCTTTATCTCTTCTTCTCCTTAAGTAGCTATGGCGGTATTCCTTGAGATGCTGACTGGGCTCTTCTCCCTCTTTCTCCAAGGTCCTCTCTTGGGACGTGTAACAGGGTCATTTCCTGTTCCCTGTTTCTCCCAAAGGTTGACTTAGCAGAGAGCAGAGGAAATGCAAGTCTCTACCTTTACCTTTGAGTGCAAAGCCCAGGCCCTGGCATGGGGCCAGGGTTCAAGAGGAATGTGTGGCTGCACAAAGCAAGTCTCTGGCCTCAGCTACACAAAGGTCTCCTGAGTGGGGTGGAGGGTCCTGGGATGGGCCTGCACCCTGAAGTTTGTACAGTTTGGGGGATCAGTGTGCGGAAGGCTACTCACACTCCAAGGCAAAGCCCATGGTGGCCAAAACCCTGAAGTTCCTCAGAAGAGGCAGGCAGAGCAAATTCCCATTTAACCATCCAGGACCACCAAGCCCGACCCACCTGCACAGGACTTTCCTCCAGGATGGGAGGGGCCGGAGCTCCAGGCAGGAGGCTGTGGCCTGGAGGGCAGCCTTGAAGCAGAGCTGGGGTGGAGCCAGGACAAAAGACCAGCAGGGCCTGACAAACAAGAGCAGTGAGGAGTGAAGAGTGAAGAGATGCTACTCCAGGACCAGGCGGCCAGCCCAATCCCCTAGAGCCAAGCACATCCACAGGAGAGGCAGGGGACCCCCAGTGGACCGAGATTAAGTCTCTTCTTCCTGGGCACAATGGGAGCCTGAGAAATTAAATTAAAGAAAGGCCCAGGTGCATTTCTTGCACACCTGACTCCTGGGTCTGAGTTTCATGCCCCCCCAAGACACGGGCTTGTTGGATTGTATGGGCTTCTCCTTAGTCAGCCAGGTAAGGGAGGCGGGGCAGGGAGTACAGTGACACTCGGTAACCCTGCCGGCTGTAACCAAAGGGTTTACGGAAGAGGTGGGAGAGAAGAAGGAGAGTCAAAGATTTGAAAACAAAACAGATAAAAGCCGGAGGGAAAGATGGGATCTGGGAGTCGTCCCCGCTGTTTTGTGCCATAACAACTCCTGAGGGTCAGGGACGCCCGGGCCCTCCTGGGTAACTGCTTCTCTCTCCATCTCAACATCTGTGTTATTTACACTGAAAGTGAGCTCCATATGGCCAAGGACTCAGCCCTGGGTGTATTTAGGTGTTTCGTAGAGTGCCAGGCGGTGACCGTTTTGGAACTGATAATACAGCCGTCCCACCAAGGCTCCTTGGGACTGCCCCGCCCATGTGGGAATCCAGTCTTCCTCTGGTCACAGGTGCATTTCATCCTTCTTCAAAGCAGTTGCCTTGGAAACAGAGCGGCAGCTGAAGGAGAGAAGCCCTCCTGGCAACCATCCCCACACCAGTACCACTGACAACCAACTGCACCCTCCAACCCAGCCTCACCCCACCTGCACCAGCCACCTTCTAGGAGGAGAGTCCAAAGAAGCCCTTAAGCCTTCAGGCCCAGCATCCCCGAACCTCTGACCCCAGCCTGGACTTTCAACTTTCAGACTTCTTGCAAACAGAAAAAGCCCATTTCTCTTAAACTTCTGCCTTTTGGATTTTCCAGTACATGCAGCCTAATCAAGCCCTGTCTCCTCTGGTCCACAGGTGGGCCATGTGGATGGGACCTTGGCAAACCCCCTCCATTCTCTCCAGCCCACAGCTCCCAGCATACAGCTTCTTCAGGGAGAGAGAGCTCGGCATTGTGCAACCATAGCCAGACAGACCTGCTGCCAAAGGCAGGAGGCCCAGGGCGGCGCTGTGTTTGAGGCCACGGAACAACACGCCCATCCACTCTCGTGAATTCCATTACCTCAATTCAGGTCATCTGGTTATCATAAGCCCCAGTTTAACTGACCCCCAGAAATGTTCTTTATATATGAGACAATATGCAGGTTGTGTCCCTGTGCAAATTGTTCAGTCCCCAGGGCTCTAAAAATTTTGTCCTTCTTAACCACGACACACGTGCCCAAAAGAAAGAGAGTTGTAAAGAAATCATTTCTAAATTGAGGTTCCAACAAATCCAGGTTACACAGGATGGTCCATTTCCAGTAGCCTCAATAGGAACTGCTGTAACACAGCTGCCATGAATCAACATTATGGCATCAACCAGAACCCAAATTTTGCAAAAATTCAGAAACCCACCTCCTAAAAAATCATCCCATAGGGGGAGGAAACAGAAGATAGAAAAATCTATTCTATTCTAATCTAATGTATTCTAGCAGAGAAAAAACAAATTCTTTAGATGAGAGCGTGGCTTAGTAAGCAGAGTAAGAAGTATCGTGTTGACTGATTTCAGGGAATCCTTTCGGTTACCACTTTTCTAAGTGATGTTGGTGTCCAGATGGGGCTGATCCGTGAGTCATCAGAAACACACACAGACCAGCATGGAAGGAGCAGAACTCAGGCTGTGGACAGAACACGCTCAACTTCAGCTCACAGCCTGAGCAGTCGGAGAAACAGTTTCCTAAATTTTCAGGAGTTGGTAATGACACTGAAAGAGACCAAAGTTAAGTGATCAGAAAGTTTAGAGCAAGTTTCGTAAAACACAGGTAAGGGGAGCTCTTTCTGCCCACGCATGACCCTTTGGACAGGGAGCCCTGAAAGCTGCAGGTCTTTCATACGGACCCGCATCCCTCAATTCTAGACTTTTCCACTGTACTGAGTTATAAATCATCCAACATTGACGTACCTCTATGTGGATCTCAGCATGGATCCTTCACTCACTGTGAGACCAAATGCAGCTTTTCAGAGCCCCCCCGCCAGCAGAACCAAGGTGGTAAGTGATAAATTAATAAGAAATGGAGATTTAAGAGTCTATGGAGAAAGGCTCCGTCACATACCACAAGGAAGAAGCGTGACCCAATTCAGGCTCAGGCCCAAAGGACGGAATCAGTGCTTGTGGGACTGGCCGTTCTTGTCTGTACAACAACTACTAGGGCTGCTAAAGGGCGTGTACATGGCCAAAAAGAGGAGTGGGCAAGTGAAAGCAGGGTTTTTTTTAAATGCTGATTCTGCTGTTCCCCGTGACACCAAAGTCTCCAGCAAAATAATTTGGCTCACAAATACTCATCAAGGGAGAATATCCGAGCACACAAAGGCAAACAAACAATCAAAACCAAGGATCTCAAATGGCTGGACAAAAAAACGTGTTCACTAGGTAACATGTAGGTGCGCAGGCCACAAGTATCTAAGAAATGCCACTTGGCATTACTTCCAAAGTGACCCCTTAGAGATGTCAGATGCACCATGCAGTTGGCCATGGCTGTTAAGGCTTCTGATTGGGTGACCTTTAAGAATGTACAGAGGAGCAAGATGCTTTATAGATGTCTAAAGGGAATTTTACACTAGGCTCAGAACCAAGGCAGTGGTAAATCTCACTTCTCTTTATACCGGTTAATGACAGACTTTGTCAGGTAATGTAGGTACCTCTAAATTCACATTTTCTAAGGATCCCAATCAAAGGGAGTTTGGGACTGCTTTTACAGGGAAGCTGCCAGCTACTTCCATGGTGCCACCAGCCAAGCTAATACTTATTTCAAATGACTAATTAATGGTTTCAAGGCCTTTGTGTCAAAACACCACCTTGGATTTATCTAGCACCCACCTTCCTGCAGTTGCCTCCTAAAAGCCTTAGGATTTCACCTCCTTTGCATTGTCACCCTATCACGGGTTCAGGCCTGCACCCGCCCCTTACAAACACCACAAGCACACCTCAATGGCTCCTGCTACCAACCTCCCTCTACCCCTGAGTGATATGTAAGAAAGCATTGCTTCAGGGCCCCTGCGGGATTCTTCCCTCATCTTGACCACTGTGCGATACCATCCCTGTACCCGCAAAAGCACCAGAAGCTTGACACCCTGTGAGCCACTTCCTCCAAAGCCCCCAGGTCTCAGCAGGAAACCTCTTCCTCCAGGACACCTGTCATTGGCTCCCCTGACTCTCACTTTCCCCAGCAAAACACTCTGCATTGCAAACATGCTACAGTGCAATTGTACAGAGTGTGAATTAGTCTCCTGATGCTGTTGGAACAAATTCCTATAAATGTAAGGACTTAAAACAACATAGATTTATTCTCTTACAGTTCTAGAGGTCAGAAATCCAAAATGGGTCTTTCAGGGCTATAATCAAGATGTTGGAAGGGCTGGTTCTGTTACTGGAAGGGGGACTCCTTCCAGGGCCTGAGAGTGGGCTCCTGTCTAATGCTCAGAAATGAATTGTCTGAGGAGACACACGTACTAACAAAGCAAAAGAATTTATTGGGAAGGGGGGCCCGGGCGGAGAGCACCCAGAACTGCTCTGCCACGTGGATCACAGTCTCAGGGTTTACGGCGGTGGCGTTAGCTGTCCAGGTTGTCTCTGGCCAATCATCTTACTTGTGCCCATATCTGGTCCCATTCAAGGACCTTCCTGGTGGTGTGCACATCTCTCAGTCAAGATGGTTTCCAGTGCAATGGTTTCTGGGAGGATGGCAGGACATATTATGGGCTGGCATCCCCTCCCTCCTTTCGGCCCCTCCCAAATTCTCCCAGGTAGTTTTCAGCAGCTGCACCATGTTCCTTATCAGGACCTCCTGTTGTGAGACAACTCACGCAAGCGGTTATTATCATGTCTGGCCAAAGTGGCAGTTTCGGTCAACTGTTCCCTAACAGTTCCTTCTGGAGGCGCCAGAGGAGAATCCATTTCTTGCCTCTTCCCGCTTCTAGAAGCTGCCAGCATTCCTTGGCTTGCAGCTGCATCCATCTAATCTCTACTTCTTTGCCTTTTCCTATCCTGATCACGTACCTCCTTTTTATAAGGACCCCTGTGATACATCAGGCCTATTCAGATAATCCAGAATAATCTCTCCATCTCAAAATTTTTAATCACATGCCAAGTCCCTTTTGGCCTATATGGCAATAGTCACATATTCCAGGAGTTGAGGACATGGACAATTTTGGGGGGCCATTACTCAACCTGTCCTCACGGTGTCTTTCCTACTAAGATTTGCAATGGAGGTCATGGGCAGCTGGCTGAGCTTGTTCTCCTTCCAGTGAAGGATGAGGACATGAGTGTTGGAGTGAATGAGCAAACAGAGCTCCCCTCCCACCTCTCTTAGGCTTTCTTTTAACCCTTTTCTGTGTGTTCGTTTGTTTGTTTATTCCATTTCCCTCTCTCCTTCCCAGCTTCTGCTTCTTCCTCACATGCACATATCAGACAGGGAGTCTAGTACCTTGATTTGCCATCATTTGTCTGAAGCCCATCTCCTGCCTCAGTTGCCTTGTTTTGGTGAAATAAATGTCCAAGTCTCCTGCTGCTATCCATGCCCAGATCTGTGAAGACTTTCAAATTGGGGGGAAAAAATTACTGCATGTTCCATCTAGAGTACCCTTCCTGGCTCTCTCTGCTTGTCCTCATCTTGGACCTATTTTACAGCTCTGCAAATTGTAGGAATGCACACCATTCTCGTTTATATACATGTAAATGAACTCTGTCCAGTGGTGGTTATTATCAATTTTGCATCTATTTGTGAATTCATTTCAGCATTCCCACTTGCCTATCGGTGGGTGGTATTTTCATTTCTCCTTTGGATTGGTTGTAACATCTTACCAGTTTCCTCACCAATTAATGAATTAAATCAACCTTTGAGGTGTGTTTATCCATTTGTATAAGAGTCATGATTTTTCCTTTAAACAAAATAATAATCCTTTTACAGAGCTCAGGAAAGAGGCAGCTGAATCCACAAACACGAGGATTATGTATCTTTTAGAAAACCCACAATTGATGGGAGGATTAAATGCACCTGTTCTTTCCTCACTTCCATTCCCTTGACCATATGGAGCAGTTGGATGAGACACAGTTCAGGAGGAACGGTGCAGAAACCAGCCTAGTCCAGTGGGGGAGACACATGTCTCCAAAGGGCTGGGGGGCACAGGCTTTGGCTTCTCCCCAGCTCTCCTCCTTGACCCTCCACCCCTGCTATCTTGTGAATCTCATACAAAGTCTTTGCCAGCAGAGCTTCCCAGACCTGCCATTCCTCCTCCCAACACCCATCAGGTGGAGGGATTCTGGAGTTGTCGCTGCTGGCCTTAATCCCTAAGGAGCTGCCTACCTGTCCTGGGAAAGAAGGGGAAAGTCCGCTTCCAGGCAGGAGAAGGGGTTAGGCCAGGACCCACCTCCTGGTCAGGTGACCCCAGAGAGCAAAGCCAGCTTTCTGATGACCAGAGCAAAGGCAGGCCTACCAGCAGCCTACGGGGCAGGGGTTTTGCCCCAGGATGCTGGGAGCTGCTGTGCTCCTCCAGCCGTTTCAAAGCTCACGTGTTAGTCCCCCCAGGGGCAAGGATTATAAAGAGCCACCACATGGGAACTGGCTGCTGCCCCCAGACCTCATTCCTATGCAGTTTTCACTACTGTCAGCTCCAAGCTAGGGTTCAGGGTGCATTTGGTGCACACACTTCAGATCGCGACCCTAGTGACCTCCTCTAACAATTTGGGTCAGGATGACCTTCAATAGCCCTTCCAGCCCTAAAACTCTCGCAAGTCAGAAGAACAAAGCGCTAGCATCTATTCCCTATGGGGCAGTGGCCCAGAACGAACTAGAAGCATTGGTCTTTCCTGTGGAGTTTATATGTGTACGAATGTGCTTCTGTGAGAAACCTCCCCCTTCACCAGGCCTGAAGCGCTGTGCAAGCAGACGGCCCATCCCTCACTGTGTGGTTCATTCGGCCCCGCGTGGACACGGGGCCGCACCCAGCAGAAGGCTTTCACCCACAGAGCTTAGTGCCTAGATCAGGAAACAGACAGGGACCTCACTGGGGCACAAACATTTTCAGTTGCAATTGTGATCACTGCTTTGGAGGAGGGGGTGACCCGGAGGGAACGGGCATTTGACCTAGTCGGGAGTCAGGAAAGGTTTCTCGGAGGAGAAGTGAGTCTAGGAAATAATTCAGGTTTTCACCTCCAAGTCTGATGCTGCCTGTAGGAATTTTGTAAATGCTTTTTACCATTTTGAAGAAATTCCCTTCCGCTCCTGGTTTGCTGAGAATTTTTATCATGAATGGGTATCAGATTTTGTTAAATGCTTTTCGCATCTATTGAAATGATCTGGTTAATTTAACCTTTCATTCTGTTAATACAGTGAATTACATTGATTTTGTTTCTAATGCATAACCAAGCTTGCACTCCTATTTATATTATAAACCCAACTTGTTCATGATATATATCCTTTCTCTAACATCCGTGGAAACAGGAGACAGGGGCCCATGAGTAATTTAATTCTGCCCATAATTCTCAATCCTCCCTTTTAAAAAGGTATTATCATCTAAGGTTGGTGGAAAACAATGTATGTTAGAGGGACCATGGTAAGTGCTAGCGACACAGGTAGGTTTATTTATGCCCTGCCCTCGTGTGGCCAGCAGGCTGCATGGTGAAACAGCTCTAGGTATGATCTAGGCCTAGAATGACTTTTAGGCGAAAGCACTTTCAGGGAGGGTGGGGTTGGCAAGAGCAGAAGAGACGGGGCAAGTCTGGGAAACAGCCAGCAAGTCATGTGGCTATAGGCAGAAGGGCCATCGGCGCACGAACTCGAATGCCCAGATCCAAGGATGGAACCTTATCTTCCTGGGAACAGGGAACGGCGGACACTGGAAAATGCCCACAAGGCGAGGTTAAGTGCATGGTCTAAAACTGTGTGTGCAGAATGGCTCCAATTTTATTAAACTGTGTGTGAGATGGAGAGGGATGTTGTGGCCACCATAACAAAATGCCATGGACGGGGTGGCTTAAACAGCAGACATTTATTCCTCACAGTTTCTGGAGGCTGGACTTCAGAGATCAGGGAGTAAGCATGACTGGTTTCTTCCGAGGCTTCTGTCCTTGGCTTGCAGATTCTGGCCATCTTCTTGCTGTGTCCTCACCTGGCCATTCCTCTGTGCGTGTACCCCGGTGCCTCTTTGTGCGTCCAAATTTCCTCTTCTTAGAAGGACAGCAGTCAGATTGGATTAGGGCCCACCCTAAGGGTCTCATTTTAACTTAATCACCTCTTTAAAGACTTTATCTCCAAATAGGGTTACATTCTGAAGTACTAGAAGTCAGGACTTCAACATATGAATTTGTGGCGGACATGATTCAACCTATAACCGATGTTAATGGTGTTGTTCTGATGGAAGAGATTACGATTTTTTCATTCTCATTTACTCTTTTCTATTGCTATTTTTCTTATTATATTATATTACAGTTGTATATTATAGTATTGTACTAACAATACTATAACATATAAGATATTATATTTTATATATATTATATTGTATAATATACTTATATATTATACTATATAATATATTACATTATGTATATTATAAGTATTATATATTATAATATATATTATAAGTATAATAAATATAGTATAACATATAATTATATAATATATACTATATATTATAGGATACAATGTTATATATTATAGTATAGTCGTAATATAGTTCTATTACTATAAAATTGATTTTAAAAGGAAAAATAGGACACCATGAAAGTTCTCTGTGCACAGATCACATGTTAGATAAAGGGTGCGGGCCCGAGTACCAGGAGGGTCTTGCCACTGGCCCCCCTGTCTCAGGACCACTCCTCCCGAGTCGATTCCTGGCATCACCATTCCCAGTAACCGAGGAGACAAGAAGTAAGAGGAAGATGGTAGACGCCCTCCCCTTGTAATGGCATAAACGCAACGCAGAATCTGAAGGTGATCAGGTGGAATCCATTGCCTCCTGTCCCTAGGGCTTTGAGTAACAGGACCTCACTGGTCATCCTTCATCTTTCCATTCAAAGATGCTGCCGCTGTTTCCCACGTCCAGTCAGCCGGGTCAGCCAGAGCTTGATCACCTTTGCTCTTCGGGGAGCCCACCTGAGCAGCCTGCGAGCCCTGCTCTTTCCTCTCGGGTAAATCCCAGGTCAGCTTCAGAGGGCTGGCTCCAGGCCACGTCACTCTGAGGCATGACAGCTGAGAGGCTCCTGCTCAAGGCAGAGGCTGGAGCAAATAAATCACGGCCCACCTGTGCCAGAGGACAGACAGACCAGGTTTGGACTTTGGATTCCAAGTGGGACAAAGGGCGTTCCTTCCATATTTTCCAACTAAAAAGTTTATCGACAGGCATGGTCTATCCTGATATGCCTAACGTCTAAGAGAGCCGGGTTCACATTTTGGTTAAGGATGAGATTCCTCTCTCCTCCCATTTTTATTATAGAAACATTTTGACTGAAAAAGAAAACCTCCCATAACCCACCATCCTAGACAAGATTCTTTTTTTTTTTTTTTAATTTCCTTATATTCTCTGTGCATTGCGTGTATACTAAGGGATTCAAACAACAGGTCAGGAAGACAGAAGGGGCGACTTTGAGGACTTCCTTTTTTAATTGACAATGATTTTGCAACCCTTCCTCCCCCAAACACACACACACACACACACACACACACACACACACACACACACACACACACACACACTGGGTATTTTGGGTATTAACGAAATATCAAAACACCAGCCTTGACCTTAACTCAGAAAGAGCCTCCAGTAACAAGGAAAAAGTCTCTGAGTGAGGGGAGTATAAACCACCAAAACCCTTACTGAGAGCAATTTGACGTCAGGTATTAAAGCCTGAAGTTTTTCATACCCTGTGACCTAGTAATTCAGCTTTTAGGTATGTCTCGTAAGGAAATACAGACGTAGAAAAGACTTATGACCCCAAATGTTTTACACAGTCTCATTTATGATAGTAAAAATTGGGAGCAACCTTGGTATCTAACTGTAAAAGAAGGGTGAAATAAACATGCCACACCGTGAACAGGAGTACGCATGCTCCTCTGGGCGGAAAGGGTTCCTCAGCCCCCCTCACCCTCACCCGCAAGAAGAGTTATGAGACCTATGGGAATGCCAGCGGCCCAGATGCATTCCCAGCCTGTGGCGGTGAGTGTGGAGTAGGGGACAGAGGGTGACCCTGTGGCCAGACCAGCCCAGGTTCAAATCCTGCTCTGTCTCACCTTGGCCAGATGGTCTTGGCAGTCCTTCCACCTCTCCCCGTGGAAAGGAGGTTGAAATCCTGAACCGGCAGGGCTCTTGAAGAAATTAGACCGGGCCTGACCCAGGGGAGCTAGCATTTGCCCAGGTCACGCAACCAGCACATTGCAGAGCCCAGATTTAAAACGAGATCCAGCCCGTTGCAGGATTGTTACTGTTTCTGTTCCTTGTGCCCTGCCGCCTCTTCCAGATTATCCTCCCCAAATCCTCAGGGAAGCAGCAGTGGCATGAAGGACAAACAGACGGCCAAGAAGCGGGGCTCCAGCTGGGGATCTGAACATGGGCTTTGCCCTCGGGACACAAGGAATTGATTCAAGAGGTCACGGTAACCAGCTGCTTTCATTGGGAGGCCCCACGTCCTGGAATTGGGGTGCTGGAGGGAGATCCAAAGACAACAGTTCTGGGTTTGGAAGGAGATGCGGTCCTCCATCACGGCCAGCTGTCAGATGGATGCGGGTTGAACTCCGAGGCAGGGAGGGGCATTTTGTTTCACTTGGCCGCCACCGGTGTGTTTTTCCAGTTGATGAGGGAGCCGGGAGATGACTTTCCTGCCTGCTTCAGACAGAAAGGACGCTGGTGCCAACTGCCTGGAAGAGGTTCCTTCCCCAGGACCTCAGGGCAGTGGACCTGGCCCTGGTGGGCGGTGAGATCAGTCAGCGGCTCTCCTGGCGCTGCAGAGACCCCCAGGCACTTGGTCTTGGAAAAGGCCCAGCTTCCCCTCCATTCACTTCCCCTTGACCCAGAAAAATATGCATATTCACAGATTGTCACTCTGTGACCTTCATTTGTCACATTTGTGTCACTCTTTTGACTGCCTTTCCCAGAGTTTCCTTTTCATGTTCCCCTGGAGATGGTATCTCTCCGGAGGATGCTTGGGTTGTGATGGTCTATTTAAAGGCAAGAAGGCAGCACTGAACAAAGCAAACATCACTTTCATGCGTGAACAGGTTTCCCGGGCCCGTCACAGCAGCTGGAGCAAGTGGTCTATTGGTAACAGAAAAGTCTTCTTTCAGGCCAGGCCCGCAGACAAATCTGACAGCTGCTTTCTCTCCTTCCCTCTTTCTTTCCCTTTCTTCCTTCCTACCTTCCCTCCTCCCTCCTTTTCTTTCCTTCCCTCCCTTCTTCCTTCTTTTCCTTCTCTTCTTCCTCTTTAAAGAGACCACATGGAAATCTAAAACAAAATGATACAGATGAACTTACTTACAAAACAGAAACAGACTCACAGATTAAGAGAACAGATTTATGGCTACCAAAGGAGAAAGGGGAGGGGGAGGGATAAATTGGGAGTTTGGCATTAACGTGTGCACACTGCTATATATAAAATAGATAATCAACAAGGACCTACTATATAGCACAGGGAACTCTATTCAATATTCTGTAATAACCTAAATGAGAAAAAAATTTGAAAAAGATCAGATATATATATATGTATACATTCGCTTTGCTGTACACCTGAAGCTAACACAACATTGTAAATCAACTATACTCTAATATAGATTTTTTTTTAATTAAAAAAAAACAAACAAAGATACCACATGGAAATAAAGCTGAGAAATTCTGCAGGTGCTCTGGGCACCAGAGCAAAACACCCCAGAGATCCATGCAGGGGTGTCAAGCCCTACATCTCCACATGGCTTCACCTGAGGTGCAGTCACCCTCCCTGGGATGAAAAATAGATAGAAAGGGATGCAAGGAAGATTTATTGAGCACCTACTGAGTGCCAAGAGTGCCGACAAGCCTGTGGGGCAGGTACGGTGCTTCCCGTCTGGAGAGCTGAGGCCGAAGCCGGTGGTCAGGAAAGGTGCCGGCACAGTGGAGACAGGACCGGATTCATCCGGGAGCAATGAATCCACCAAAGAGGCTCTTTCCAAAAACCAGGGACTTTTGCCAAAAAGCCATAATGAAAAGGCCCCACGTGTGTTCACATTGTAATACTAAACAACAATGAGAAAGAATGATAAACTATACACCACAACGTGAATGACTCCTATAACATGGTGGGTTTGACTTGTACCAGCTTATAAGAGCTGACTGTGGAATATTCTGGAATCTTGCAAACTGATTGTTAAATCATTGGTGGCTTGAAATCCACCAAGGTGGGAGTATTCACAGCATTGAAATGGGCAAACACTACAAACAGGAACTTTTTCTTTCTTTCTTTCTTTCTTTTTATTGTATTGCTTTTTTTAAAAAAAATTTATTCTTTTTTTCTTTTATTCCTTTCCTTCTTTTTTCTTTTATTTATTTATAATAATAAGTAAATTATTTTTTGAAAGACAATTTACCAGCACACCACTGGGTTTTACAGATTCTGAACAGAAGTAACCAGACAAAAAAGAGGGCACACTGATCCCATTTATAAGGAGTTCTACAACAGACAAAGCTAATCTATGTTGATGGAAGTCAGAGCAGTGGTCGCCCTGCATCGGGAGAGCTGGTCACGTTCTGTGTCTTGATCTTGGTGGCGGTCACATGGGCGTATTCAGTGGGTGAAAATTCATCGACTCTAACACTTACGATGGAGCGTTTTTCACAGACGTGGTCCCATAACAGTCCCATATATCTGGGTGGGGAGGGAGACCCTCCTCTCCATTTTGCAAAAGCAAATGATCTTTGAACCTTTAAGTCTTCACAAGAGAGACGCTCCGTAATTCAGGCTCAGGAGTCAGAGGCTCCCGCGCTGCAAGCTTGGGCAAGTTCCCTAGGCATTTTGGGCCTCAGTTTCCCCATCTGTTAAATGAAAATACTAAAACCTACTTCTAGGGTTGTTGAGAATATTAAATATGTATTACTTTGCTTCAAATACTGTAAATATCCAATATACTGGCTATTGTTTATTTTCATTTTTATTATTAATCAGTCCCAGGGATGGATAGGAGATAAGGGAAAAAGAAGAAGAGGGAGAATTAATAGCTGAGAAAATAGTCAGTGGAGGAAAGCACGTCACTCCCTGCAAAGGGTGTGTTTTGCCTCTGTCTTCTCCCCATGGCTGGTAAGCTCCCTCATAACCCTGAAAATACTGAATCTGAAATGGGTTGGAAGGGCCCTCGGTCAAAATAACCCCAACTTGGAACAAGTTTCATTCTGGGGCTGGCATGCCTGGGGACATGGTCTAACCTAGATTCACGTGGAGGAGTTCACCTAGCTAAACGCATAGGAAGTTCCCAATGTATAGCTAGAGGAGTCAGACCAATCGTGCAAGGGTGGAAAATTCCGGTGAAGGTTCTAAAAAGGAAGATATGTGGAGGAAACATAAATAATGAAAACTGTGAAGTGTCCATTTCCCTCTGATTGGACAGTGATAGAGTGTTTCATGCTTTGATCCCACCGTGATCTTTACCTGGCCTATCAGTAAACATTTACCCATAATCCACTTTATTCTACATGAGACTCTACTTGGAGTTTGGAGAGGATCATAGATCTTCCAAAAAAGGTACAAATGAACTTATTTACAAAACTGAAATAGAGTCACAGATGTATAAAATAAACTTATGGTTACCAGGAGGGGAAGGGGAGGGGATAAATTGGGAGGTTGGGATTAACATATACACACTGCTATATATAAAATAGATAACTAATAAGGACCTACTGTAGAGCACAGGGAACTCTACTCAATACTCTATAATGACCTATGTAGGAAAAGAATCTAAAAAAGAGTGGATATATGTATACGTATAACTGATTCACCTTCCTGTACAGCAGAAACTAACACAACATTGTAAATCAACTATACTCCAATAAAAAATTTTTTTTTAAAGGGCCCAGGAGATCGTGTCATCCAATTACTCCACTGGATACTGATATTTTCAAATAACTTAACTAACCTAATGGGTGGCTGGCCAACCATTCCAACATTTGCATGCTTCCAGTAGCAGGGAACCCACCCCACGATGAGGCAGCCCATGGCGTCTATGCATCACTCTGTGAAAACATTACTGCACCAAAGAGAAAGCAGCCTGACTGTGGCTCCCCGCTGAGCCCCGCTCTATGCCCTAGGGCCACCCACCATCAGAAAGATGCCTCTTCCACTGAACATTTCCCATCACGTGTGCAGACGCGTTCCACCCTGCCCTGCTATTCTATTTTCTTGACTCAGCAATGCCTTTGGAGGGTCTCACCTCCATTTCTTCCACATCTAACAGGGTTTCCCATTTTTTGCATCTTCCTAGTCTTGCTTCCATATTCTTAACTATTACAAATCTACAAATCAAAACTTAAAGAGTACTAACTCCTCAAAACCGTTTTTTCTTTAAAGAAACTACTTAAAAAAAATTTTCACTAATCCAGGGCATCCAGATAGTTTGTAATCTGTCCCTGTCTGTATTTCCAGCCATGTCTTCTGACATGGCTCCACATCCACTTCGTCCTTCAGCAGTAATGGGTTTTCCCCCACGACTGTTCCCTCCACACCATCATTGTCCCCAGAATCTCAGTCCACAAGTTGCTTTTTGCCTCTCCGTTATACCTTCCAGCATCTGTACCAATCATCCTCCCTGACAGCTAGCTTCTCCGTCATGGTACCTCTAGGACTTTTCTTCCCTCTATTTTAGCACCTATCCCACTGCACCGAAATCATCTCTTTGCACTATCTCTCTCCCACTAGACAGTGAATAGCTGGATCAGGGACCACTTCTCCTTTTCCATCTTCCAGGACCTACTATCCTTCTCACACATGGCAGATCTACTGTTTTTACTGAATGACTTCTTTTCCCCCTGCTAATCCAACTCTGCTAAGTATGTGCTTGTTATGAATTATCTGGATGTGTTCCTTTAAGAGATGTCAAGGACTTCCCTCGTGGTGCAGTGGTTAAGAATCTGCCTGCCAATGCAGGGGACATGGGTTCAAGCCCTAGTCCAGGAAGATTCTTCATGCCGCGGAGCAACTAAGCCCGTGCACCACAACTGCTGAGCCTGTGCTGTGGAGCCCACGAGCCACAACTGCTGAGCCCATATGTCACAGCTACTGAAGCCCACGTGTCTAGAGCCTGTGCTCCGCAACAAGAGAAGTCACCGCGATGAGAAGCCCATGCACTGCAGCGAAGAGTAGCCCCCACTCGCGGCAACTAGAGAAAGCCCACGCGCAGCAACAAAGACCCAACGCAGCCGAAAATTAATTAATTAATTAATTAATTAATTTTAAAATGTTTAAAAAAGATGTCAAAAGTAGATTTCCCCGTTATAAATCAGTTTGCATAGAAAGTGTAGCTTTGTTAAGCAACATGTTTAGATATTAATCCTACTTAAGCCCAGTGGAGTAGAGCATTTCTCAACACAGATTTCTAAGAAGAAAGCTACAGTGAGGGTTCCGATTACAAGATTTGCTCACAGAAGCTAGTCACTGTTCAAAAAATCAGTATAATTGGTAGGTGGTATATTCAATACAGCCCCTTTAGTGATGCTTTTATTTTATTTGGATTTTGATCACATTTAAAAATTAATAATCCACCAGGCTGAAACCAATCACAAGTTAGTTAAAATGAGAAAGTTTCTTATAGTTAAGAATGTAATGCCAGAATTTAAGCTTACAGGAAGGTGAAGTCCATGTACTTCTTCCTGTTCCTTCTGCTAAGTCCAACTAAAAACCCTGGACATTTAGTATAATATATATAGAGAGAAAAAGAGACTCTGAAAGGTGGGGGGAAGGCAAACAAACTAGGGAACTCAGAACCCAAGTAACAAAACAGTAATGCATTCTCTGAGTCAACTTTTTGCCTCATATATCCCAGACTTGGAGCTAAAGAAGCCAAGCAAACTGAAAACACCAACGACTACAGACGAAAATAGCCCCAGCAAAAGCCTGCTCTCTCTAACCAAAGGACAGGAGAAGGAAAGGACATTCTAGCAAGACAGAAAACTTTTAGATGGTAAATATCATACTCCAATCAAACACCATAGAAAAAACTACGGCTGCACTCCAACCAAGCAAAAGCCAAATGGAGAGCCTAGACTTCCATGCTCAGCAGGTTTAAGGAGGTGCCCCAACTCCCTGCCAGTGTGGTGTCAGATAAGGTTGAGTATGGAGCTGAGGCTTTCACCCACACCACGCAATAAGGAACACCCTCTACCACCACGTGGTGTTGATGGAAACCACCTGGGAAGTTTCTATTTCTTCCCTGCTGGAGTAGTCTCAATGGAGAGTGGAAGGTCACGATTTTCACCAGAGCCCAGCAGTAACGAGGCCAATGCCTCCCCTCCCACACTGATGATGTCCTTTGAGGCCACATGAGGAGTAGTAATGAGCCACTCCTACCCCTCTCTGCCAGGGAGGTATCTGTAGATACCAACATTGAAGTAACAGAGATGTTAGAATTACCAGACAAAGATTTTACAGTAGCCATCATAAAAAAATGCTTCAGCAAGCAATTATAAACACACTTTAAACTAATGAAAAAATAAAAACACTCAGCAAATAAGTTGAAAGTGTCAGCAAAGAAAGAGAAGATATTTAAAAAATCAAATAAAAATTTTAGAACTGAAAAATACAGTAACTGAAATTGAAAGCTCAGTGGATGAGCTCAACAGCAGAATGAAGGAGACAGAAGAAAACAATCAGTGAGCTGTAAAGTAGAACAATAGAAATTACTCAGTCTGACTAATGGAGAAAAATTAGAATAAAAATAAAAAGATAAGCAGAGCCATGGGGATCTGTGGGTTGTAACAAAAGGTATGTCTTTCATGTCATCAGAGTTCTGGAAAGAGAGAAGAAAAGGGACAGGGATCAGTAGCTGTTCAAAGAAATAATAAATGAAAACTTCCCAAATTTGGCTGAAGTCATAAACTACAGATTCAGGAAACTGAGCAAACCCAAAACAGAATAAAACCAAAGAAACCATGCAAATATCTATCATATTGAAACTTCTGAAAATTAAACAAAATTTTAAAAACCTTGAAGCAGTAAGGGAAAAATGACACCTTACCTATAGATGAAAACCAATTCAGATGACAGCAGATTTCTCATCAGAAACCATGGAGGCCAGGAGGAAGAGGAATATTTTTCAAGTGCTGAAAGAAAAGAACTGTCAACCTAGAATCCAGAAAAAATATCAGAAAAATCCTATATGTAGGAAAGACATCAAAAATGAAGGGGAAATCAAGACATTCTCAAATGAAAGAAAACTAAGAATTTGTAGCCAGAAGACCTACCACAAAAGAAAGGCTAAAGGAAGTTCTATAAGTAAAAAAAGAAATGATAAAAGGAATCTTAGAAAATCAGGAAGAAAGTTTGCAAACAAAAATATGGGTAAATACAATATATTTTCCTTCTCTTCATGAGTTTTCTAAATTATGTTTGACATCTGAAGCAAAAAATATGGCACTGTTTAATGTAGTTCTAAATATTTAGCAGAAATATTTAAGACAAATACTTAATATTTAATACAAGTGGGGAGAGTGAATAGACAGAAAGGCAGATAAGATTTCTACACTTCACTTGACCTGGTAAAATGATGACTGTAATAAGTTATGTACATATAATGTATTATTAGAGCAATCATTAAAATGTCACACAGATACACTCAAAAACTCTAAAGTTAAAACTCTATAGTTATAAAATTCTAAAAAATGTTCAAATAACCCACAGAAAAGCAGGGGAAAAGAGAGAAATGCAGAAAGAACAAACAGAAAACCAAAAAAGAAAGCCAGATTTAAGCCATAACAAATCAATAATTACATTAAATGTACAGTTGACCCTTGAACAATGCAGGAGCTAGGGTCGCTGACCCTTGTGCAGTCAAAAATCAGTGTATAACTCTACAGTCAGTCCTCCATATCTATCGTTCCATATCTGTGGATTCAACCAACCTTGGATCATTTAGTATTATAGTATTTATTTATTGGGGAAAAAATCCATATATAAGTGGACCCACACAGTTCAAACCCATTTTGTTCAAGGATCAACTGTAAATGGTTATACCAATTAAAATGCAAAGACTGACAGAGTGGATCATAAAACATGACCTAATTATATCATGTCCATAAGAAACTCACTTAAAATATAATGATATAAGCAGGGTTGAAAAAAAAAGCAGTGGAGATATATGTATATATTACAAACTTCAATTGAAGTTTGTATATATGTACATATTCAAACTTCAATTGAAAGAGAGAAGGAATAGCTATATCAGAATATAGAATTCAAAGCAAAGAAAATTACCAGAAGCAGAGAGACACATTATATAATAACAAAAAGATCAATCTACCAAGAAGATTTAGCAATCATAAATGTGTATACAACAACAGAGTTATAAAATATGTGAAACAAAAACTGATAGAAATGAAAGGAGAAATAGACCAATCTACAAGTATTTTTGGAGACTTCCACATCCCCCTCTTAACAGTTGATAGAACAACTCTTCAGAAAATCAGCAAAGATAACAGGAAAACTGAAAAACGCTATCAACAAATAAGATATAACTGACATTTATAGAACACTCCACCCAACAAAAACAGAATACACATTCTTTACCACTGCCCACATATGCCAAGACAAACCATATCCTGAGCCATAAAACAAATTCATTTCAATAAATGAGTCACTTCAACAAATTTGAAAGAATGGTAATCATACAATGTGTTCTCCAGCCACAAAGGAATGAAACTATAAATCAATAAAGAAAATCTCAAGACACTTGGAAATTAAACAACACACTTCTAAATAATCTATAGATCAAAGAGGAAGTCCCAAAGGACTTTTTAAAAATTCACTGAACTGAATGAAAATGAAAATACAACATATGAAAATTTGTGAGCCACAGCTAAAGCAGTGAAAAGGGGGAAATTTATAATACTTAATGCATATATTAGGAAGAAAAATGTCTCAAATCAATCCAAGCTTTCACCTCAAGAACCTAAGAAATAAAAGAGCAAAATACATTCAAAGCAAGCAGAAAGAAATAGTAAATATAAGAGCAGAAATCAATGAAAGTAAAAGAGAAAAACAACTGAGAAAATCAATGAAACTGAGCTGATTGTTTAAAAAGATCAATAAAATTGGCAACCTTTAGCAATTCTAGCAAAGAAAAAAGAGAATAAATACAAATTACCAATTTTACAAATGAAAGAAGAGTCATCACTAGATATGGTAACATCAAAAGTCTATAAGGTTAAAACTACAAACAACTCTACATGCATAAATTTGGCAACAAAATGGACCAATTCATTAAAAAGCACAAACCACCACAATCTACCCTAAATGAAACAGACAATTTGAATAGTCCTACAACTATTAAGGAGATTGAAGTCAAATTTAGGAGCTCCCCAAAAAGATATTTCCAAGCCTACATGGTTTTATATAAATGGAGGAAAACTTCTTCAAAGAAGTTTTAATAGCAATTTCATATACTCTCTTCCAGAACATAAGAGAGAACACTTCTCAATTTATTTTATAAAGCAAGTATTGCCCTGATACCAAAACAGGGAGAGTATTTTTAAAAAAGAAAAGTACAAGCTCACATCACTCATGAAAATAGATGTAAAAATCCTTTATAAATATTTGCACTCAGAATATACAATGGAGAAAAGACAGCCTCTTCAATAAGTGGTGCTGAGAAAACTGGACAGCTACATTGAAAAGAATGAAATTAGAACACTCCCTCACACCATACACAAAAATAAACTCAAAATGGATTAAAGACCT
>NC_041225.1:13837855-13850193 GCF_002837175.3 Physeter macrocephalus | reverse complement strand
GAGGGGGAAGGGTAAGCTGGGACAAAGTGAGAGAGTGGCATGGACATATATACACTACCAAATGTAAAATAGATAGCTAGTGGGAAGCAGCTGCATAGCACAGGGAGATCAGCTCGGTGCTTTGTGACCACCTAGAGGGGTGGGATAGGGAGGATGGGAGGGAGATGCAAGAGGGAGGAGATATGGGGATTTATGTATATGTATAGCTGATTCACTTTGTTATAAAGCAGAAACTAACATACCATTGTAAAGCAATTATACTCCAATAAAGATGTCAAAAATAAATAAATAAATAAATATTTTCAATCATAATGCAGAATATGTAAAAAGAGTTATATACCATAACCAAGTGGGGCTATTCCATGAATTTGAGGCTTTTCAATATTTGAAGATTAATCAGTGTAATCCATCATGTCAACATATCAAGTGAAAAATCATATCATTATATCAATACATGAATAAAAAGCATTTGACAAAATTGAGCACCATTCATGATGAAAACTGAGAAAACTAGAAAGAGAGAAGTACTTCCTCAATTTAATAAAAAGCATCTACAAAAAACTTACAGCTAATGTTTAACAACAACAACAACAAAAAAAAGCTACAGTTAACAGTATACTTAAAGATGAAAGACTGCTTTCAGATGCTAAGACCAGGAACAAGACAAGGATATCTACTCTTATCACTCTTACTCAACATGGTACTGAAGTTTCAGCCAGTGCAATAATGCAAGAAAAGGAAGTAAAAGGCATACAGATCAGAAAGTAAGAAATAAAACTGTCCCTATTTGAGATGACATGATAGTCTATGTAGAAAATCCAAGAAATCTATTATTTGTTTTCTGTTTTGTTCCCTTTATTTCTTGTTCCTGTTTGTTTTTTCTTGGCTTCTTCTGCATTACTTGAACATTTTTGATGCTTCATTTTTATTAAATTATAACGTTTTTGAGAGTATTTCTTTGTATAGACTCCTTAGTGGTTGCTCTAGGTATTATTATACATGCATATAACTTATCACTGCCTACTGATGTTGATGCTTTACCATTTCAAGAGAAGTATAGAAATCTCACTTTCATTTAGGTCTCTTTATTACCTCAATTTAATAAATATAATCACCTTTAAAGTATTCCCTCTACAAATATTGAACACATCAAACAGTGTGATAACTTTTTCTTCGACCATGAAACCATAAAATGTGATTAAAGAAACTCATGAGATGAAGGACGAAGGATAGCCTATTATGTTTATTTCTTTTTATCCATTCCATTGCTCTTTCCTTTCTGATGGTTCTAGCCTTTTTTCTATTATCATTATCATTTTCCTTCTGTTTGGAAAGCTTTCTTAGGCATTCTGGGTTTTGGTTTTTTTTTTTTGGTTTTTTGATTATATAGACACTGGAATTTATTGTTGTGGTTTTTTAAAAATAGTTAGCCTAAATTTTCATTTTGAAAAAATACTGATGCCTGGGTTCTACCCACAGAGGTCATGATTTAACTGATCTGGGATATATTCTGGATAGGATGACTTTTTTTTTTTTAACATCTTTATTGGAGTATAATTGCTTTACAGTGGTGTGTTAGTTTCTGCTTTATAACAAAGTGAATCAGCTATACATATACATATACCCCCATATCTCCTCCCTCTTTCGTCTCCCTCCCTCCCACCCTCCCTATCCCACCCCTCTAGGTGGTCACAAACCACCTAGCTGATCTCCCTGTGCTATGTGGCTGCTTCCCACTAGCTATCTATTTTACATTTGGTAGTGTATATACATCCATGTCTTAGGTGTTCTTTAAGGATAGGTGCTAGCAACAAATTATCTTCATCTGAGAGTGTTTTTCTCCTTCAACCCTGAAGGATAGCTTCACTGACTATGTGATTTGGGGCTAATGGTTCTTTCCTTGCAGCACTTGAAAAATACTGTGCTACTTCCTTCTGACCTCCATGGTTTCAGAAGAGAAATCCACCATCATTCAAGTCAGTGTTCCTTTATAGGTAATGTGTCATTTTTCTCTGGCTATTTTTAAGAATATGTCTTTGTCTTTAGTTTTTACAAGTTTGACCATGATGTGTCTTGGTGTGGATTTCTTTGAGCTTTTCCTATTTGGGATTTGCTCCTCTTCATGAATCTGTAGATTTATATCTTTTGCAATTTGGGGAGTTTTTGGCTATTATCTCTTCTGATATATTTTCAGCCTTTACTCTCTAGAACTTTAATGACAGAACTGTTCAATCTTTTGTATTATTGTGCCAAAGATCCCTGAGGCTCTCCAACGTTTTTCCAGCCTATTATCTCCTGTTGTTCAGACTAAGTAAATTCTATTGATCTCTCTTCAAGTTCTCTGCTTCTATCCTCTGTCATCTCCACTCTACTATTAAGTCCACCCTGTAAGTTTTTTATTTTGGTTGTTGTATTTTTCAATTCTATCATTTTCATTTACTTCTTTTTTATAATTTATTTCTTTGCTGAAATTTTCTGTTCTTTCTTTCGTTTCAGGAGAATTTGATTTGTAATTGATTGCTGAAGCATTTCTATGACGGCTGCTTTAAAATCCTTGTCCAATAATTCCAACATTTGAGTCATCTTGGAATTGCACCAGCTAATTATCATTTTTCATCCAAATTGTGGTTTTCCTGGTATGATGAAGCGTTTTTTTCCCCCTGTATCCTGGAAGTTTTAATCATTTGATCTTGACCTATTTAAGTCTTCTATTTTAGTAGGCAGTTGTTCTGTTTAGTTTTAGAGTAGAGGTTCGGTGCTACTTTTTTGGGCTTTCATTCCAATGACAGTTTAGTTTTTTGAGCACTTACTTTGCTATCTTGTCAGTTTTGTTCTTCTGGTGCTGTTAGTTCTCCTGTTCAACCTATGATGATGTTTTCTGCAGGGGCAGAAGGTGCCTCTCTGGGTGGTTTACTGTCTGCGGGTGACCATCAGGGAGGAAGGGGCAGAAGCCATCGGGCCTGGGTCTCCTTACGTTTCTGGGTAGAGCACAGGCAGACACAGGGCTTCATTGTTGCAGCTGTGAGAGTATGAGATCACCCACTTGGTCAGCTTGTGATCAGGGGTTGGAATGGCCAAGGCTTTGCTGCTCCTGCTGTAAACAGATCAGACCTCCTGCAGGGGCTGTGGTTGTAGAGTTGAGGCTGGGGGTCCCCACTAGATCTCTGCTGGACTTCCTTCCTTAGACCTTTGGCCAGAGACAGCAGGCTTTTCTTGTTTGTCTGTTGTTGCCTATTCGTGTTGGCAGTTCCAGGTTGCAGACCTCTCCTGCACCCAGTCTAGGAGATAAAATGAAAACCCAAGGAACTCACTGCATAGTTGTTTCTCAAGTCCTGAGGTCCCTATCCCGTCCTCCTCCTCCTTTTCAGCTCTGAGTCCTTTTATAATTGTCTTTTCAATAATTTCCAGGGTATTTGGTTATACTCTGGGGGAGAGGGGAACAGAGGAGAGTGAGTATACTCCATCTTGTTTTGGCACCAGAAGAGCTAACAAGTATGTTTGCCGCCCACTCTGTGCAGGGCCCTGTACTCAGCTTCCATAGCTACCCAGACAGAAGCAAACCCTCAGGGACTAGCTGACTGCCTGGACCATGATGATGGGGTACCTCTGCTACAAGGCTACAGGTTTCTCAGTGGTCGCCTGAGATGTGGTAGCCTGAGATAAAGTCTCACAAGAGCGAATCTTCCTTTAATCCAAAGTTTCAAAGTTGCTTTTATTTTATTTTTATTATTTATTTATTTAAGCCACACCGTGCCGCATGCAGGATCCTAGTTTCCCCACCAGGGATTGAACCCATGCCCCCTGCCGTGAAAGAGTGGAGTCTTAACCATTAGACTACCAGGGAAGTCCCAAAGTTGCTTTTATTTTAATCATATGGGATGAACGGTTTTCTCAATGTGTTGTACAGTCCCAAAATGGATCAAAATCTGAATTCTCCCTGGTGCCCTCCACCTGTTACTGTACTGTGTCTCCTGCCCGTGGTCCAGCTCAGTAAGTGGACCTACCTGCCATCTGCTTCTACCTGCTTTTGTAGCTCCCTTCTCTCCTGCCTTACTGTCAGCCTGTCAGTTGTCACTCTGACTTCAGGGTACCTACTTTTGGAAGGCTCCTCATTTCAATCCTTAGTTCTAATTTGCTGAGGGTCAAGGAAATCATCTAGCCAAGGTTATTTCTATTGTGTCTAAATGAAGAGTAAAACTGACTGGGCAGGGGCACCTAAAATATGTGTGTGTTATGAGCCAGAGCTTGGGTACTTGGTGTTTTGATAATATTTTGGCAGTTCGGTGGCTGTTTTTACTACATTCTTGTTATTGGCTGTGTTCCAGATGATCAAGGCTGCTAGAAACGTGGCCTCTAGAGAAAAGAAGCATTTTGGCATGTATTTTGTAAACAGACCCCATCCCACACGACACCTAACAGTTTTAAGCTCTGTGACATGGACTCAATAAGTCCTTGTTGAGTAAAATAGACAAAAGTGAAGATACTTTTTTTTCTACTTTTCTATTACAAGAGAAGAGCTGAAAGGATATTTTATGACCCTCTCCAAAAGAAATTGTTTCTGTGCCAAAGTCAAACATGAGACATTTCAACCCAAAATAAAATCTGACAATGCTGTGGGTAACTTAATTGTAACTCTTCTGCAAGAAAATAGTATGAAAGTGAAAGGGGGTTTCAGTTGAGTTTTGTTGGAAATTAAATCCAATTATAGTTAGCATTAACTAGATACAGGATAAAACCATTTCCAAAATGTAGAACACTCCTATCCTAGACCCAGATTTTAATGATGAGGCTCCATGCCAGGGACCTCCAGTCACTGAGAAGGAAACCTGGACGCCCAAAACCAGGCCCTGGAATTAGGTCTCACTGGTAAATGGACATGTGTGACTTCATTGAACAAAAATAACAGACTGCCAAATACTTCTAAACTCACTTATTTGGATTCAAATGGCTCCCTGAAAGAATCATATGCCCTGATTTCCTAGTAAACCTTTGCCAAGACTATAAAAACTTTACTAATAGCACACATGTTAGGACTAGACAAAACACACTCCTTCTCTTTCTCGCCTCCTCTCATGCACAATAGAAAGTGTTATTTGGATGTATATTTCCCCCCGCCCTCCCCCAAACACACTGATCACTTCATCTTGAACTGTCAGATGATTATTTAACTGTGCTGAAGCCTACTTTGCCCACTTTGCAGCCGAATGACATAGGCAATTATATCCCCTTGAGGGTCTACTCCCCTTCTCAGGCTCAGTCCTGTTCCTGTCCCCAAGGGCTCCAAGAAGAGATGGTTTTTTAAGGAAACTGGCTCTCAGGAGCTGTTGTTTCCGTGGACTCTCCTTCCATGATAAATGCGACCTGACACCAGCTTGAGCAGTGACTTTGGTCCAGCAGCTTCTGCATCTGGCGGTGTGTGAGTGTACTTGAGTGTGCGCGAGTGTCTGTGTGTATGCATGTACATGAGTGCGTACAGAGGTTCCAACTCAGGAAGACCCTCGTGGGCACTAGTTTCCTGACCAACTCCCAGGACTCCAAACAGCCTCTTGACACTACTCCTCATCTGACCTGCCCCATCCAATCCCTCCTCCTCACAGCTACCAGATGGGTCTTTCTGAAACCCCAAACCACATGGAGCTGCATATCTTCCCTGTTCAGCACTTTCTGGAGACTCACTGCCTCACTGCCTGGAATGGGGTCAAGAGTCACCGTCTCCTTCACAGCCTCCCTTTCCACTGCTCAGAAAAAGCCTACTCACTTTTCAAGATTCAGTTAAGACTCATAGCCACTATAAACTCTCTCCCAACCAGCCCATCCATCTCCCCACCTCAGTAAGCAGAAATGACATCATATTGTATATTTTTTAAGTACCATAACCCTATACAAAGGTCTCACTCTACTGGATGAAAAGTTCCTGCCAGGCAGGACCTCTGCAAATGATCTTCGGATGCCCAGCTTCTCAGCTGAGCACCTGGCACATAGCACTCAACCAATGTTCAACAAGTACACAAATGCATCTTTCAGCTGACAAAGAATTCCAGGACCTTCCTGGGATAAAGGATATATTAAAAAGAAAAGTGAGCCCGGGGGGACTGCCCACATCAGGAAAGTGTGCAGTGCAAGAGCCTGCTGTGCACTTACAAGTAAAATCTTCTAGGTATAAGAGAGGATAGGTTTTATGAAGAAGAAAAAGAGGACAGAGGGAGGAGAAGGGGGAAAATGAGGAGAAGAAGAAGGACGAGGAATGGGAGGAGGAGAGGGGAACAGAAAATTCTATACCCAACCAAACTATCATTCAAGTATCAGGGGGGAAAATTCCAGTTATGTCATGGTAAGTTGGATTGTTGTCCTCAGTTCTTTACTCCCTCCCTTGGCTATGGTACCTTGAAGTGCATCTCAGCAGAGAAGGTGAGGTTTATACCCCCACCCTATTGGCTTTGGATTTGACAATATGACTTGCTTTGGCCAATCATATGTGAGTAAAACCTTGGAATGTGGTTTGGCTTAGCCTCTCGGACTCCTTTCATTTGCCATGAGAAGAGTATGCCTCCAGGAGCTGCTCTCCCATAATGAGATACATGGAGCAGATCCAAATCTGACTTACAGTTGGAACCAAGCCCAGCCAAGCCTATCCAGAAGCAGCCAAACTCCAGCTGACCCACAAGTAAGCAAAACACATGTTTGTCAATATAAGTCACAGGACCATGGGCTAACTGCTATATAGCATTAATGCAGCAACACCTGATTAATAGACAGACACAGAAAGCTTACTATTCAGGTCCCTTCTGTGAAAGAATTACTAGAAAATATCCTTCAGCAAAATGCAGTATACTCTAAGAGATGGTCAGGGAACAAAAAAAAAATGATAGGAAAAGAATAAAATATAGAGTTATATCTAAATAGGTGTTGACTGTAGGAAAAAATTAACAATAATCTTGATGTTTATTCCAGATGGTCTCAAAATGAGAAGTGGTGATAGCAGGGAAAGTAAAAAGGTTCATGTCTTGTTCAGATGGGACAGGAGGGAATGAGGAATATAGATGTAATTAAGTCAACATCAATAGGGGAAAATAACTGTCAATGTGTAAATCAAAGTTTTTTATTAGTTATTTATTTACTTGGTTGCGTCGGGTCTTAGTTGTGGAAGGCGGGCTCCTTAGTTGTGGCTCGCCAGCTTCTTAGTTGTGGCACGTGGGCTCCTTATAGTTGTGGCATGCATGTGGGATCTAGTTCCCGGATCAGGGATCAAACCTGGGCCCCCTGCATTGGGAGCGTGGAGTCTCAACCACTGTATCACCAGGGAAGTCCCTAAATCAAAGTTTTAATGGTAATCACCAGAAAAATATAGAATTGAGATGTATTACTTTCAATCTATTAGAATAAAAAAGAACAGATTAAAATGAAGAAAGCAATCAATCCACAGAAGGAAGAAAGTGTTTTTTTAATTAAAAAAGAGACGAACAGGCAGCTTTTTAGAGACAAAACATAGACCAACATTGCAGGAATGAATTCAATCACATCAGTAAAAAGTCAAGGTTAAATTCTTCTATAAAGGCAGAAATTCTGGGATTAGGGGACACCCCTGAAACAAAATGATGCAAAAAGGATACAAAGAAAAGATTAAAAAGAGAACAACATAGCAGGAAAATACTAACAAATAGACACTGGAACAATATTACTTCCAGACAATAGAATTCAAATACAAAAGCATCAAAAAGGACAAAGAAAAATATAGCTAATACAAAAGTAAATTTTATATAACAGTCAGCAACCTTGATGCTCCTGACAACTAATTTTGAAATATTTCATTAAAAAAACTGATAGAAAGGCAAGAAGTGGTCAACCTACCTCACAACAGATGCTTTAATGCCCCTCTTCCGAAACTCAACAATAGATCCCCAAAAAGTGAGGATCTAGAAGATTTCAATAATATAATTAACAGGAATAACTGAATAGAGAAATGCATACCCAACAAGCATAAAATACACATTAATTTCAAACACACAAAACCCTCACAAAAATTGGCCACTATCAGACTTCAAAGAAAACTTCAACAGGTTTCTCAAAGCAGAAATCTCACAGGGCGCCTTCACTGAACTCAATTCCATAAATTATAAATTAATAGCAAAAAAAGAACCAAAAACCCAATTCATCTGAGAACTTTAAAATAACCTTCTAAAAAAACAGACATAGCCAAGTCGTTTACTCATGCCTCCCAGATTGTTGCTCTTGAAATTTTCCACTGCTGTATGTTATTTTTTTCGGCGTATCTTTTTCCCTCCTAGAATATCCACCTCTTAATCAAGAACTGTAGTTAGAGGGTATTTAGATATAAATACCCTTTGCTTTTCTTCTTTATATCGCTGAAAATTTGTGGAAGTCACTGGCTGTACAGAACATAATAAAAGATTTTCATAGTCTTTTATTCTTAAAATAAGTATCTTTTACATTATTCTTTCTACATGATCCTTTTTTGTACCTTTAAGAATATTTTGATTACATTAAAGAAGACTGCTGATTTTGCTACTTTTATAAAGGGGTCTTCAAGCGAGTAAAAGATGTACATTTTAGGTAGACAAAAAAATGTACCTTGAATTTGCATCTCCTCTCTCACACCCAATCTGTAAACAATTGACATATTTTGTCCTAAAACATTTGGTTCAAGTTAAGCTTATTTGTTTTAAAGCCTGTATCATCAAACTCTCTTTAGATTTAAAATGCTATTAAATATGATACTTTTGAGGACAGAGTGTGCCCAAAACTTAGGATACAATAGGCCAAGTAAGCTAAGTGTACAATAAATTTTCTAATTTTACACCTAAAACAAGGAGATGTGGTCACTGAAATGTAAAATATATATATATGTATATATGTAAGACTTAATTTAGTCTTGCTTTGTCAAGCTGTTTGCTAGAGCGTTCAAGATCACAATATTACTCTAAGTCTTAAAAGTGATGTAATCTGGTAGCAAAGTGTTAGTTCAAACACATGCACTTACATGATAAAAATTAATAAATTAACATAAAAAACAAAAACAGACAGAATTGTGAACTATTTTAAAACAAATGCAGAGCATTGCATATCAAAACCTGTAAATTGCAGCCAGAGAGCTATTCTGTAAAAGATTTACAGTCTTTAATGCAAATATTAGAAAAAATGTAATGAAAATGAATGCACTAAGCATTCAACTCAAGAAGCAAAAACCACAAAATATCAAAAAAGTGCAGAACTAATCAATATAAAAGCATAAATAAATGAGTTGCTAAATGAAACCAAAGATTCATTTCTTGAAAACTAGATCAATAGCTAAATAACTGACTCCTTTAAAAGGAGTCAAGAATTTAGAATTTAGTTGTGTGTGTGTGTGTGTGTGTGTGTGTGTGTAAGCAAGTGAATACAGAAGTGATAGGATCTCAAGTTAGTGGAGATTAAATAAATTCAATTGGAACAAGTTTACTGCAACAGAATTAAAGTAGATCCCTACCTCACGCCATACACACGAAGTTGACCTCCAAATGAATCAAAGAACAAATATAAAACACTATAAAAGCATTATGAAAAATATAAGATAAACGTTTTTGTAAATTTAGGGTAAAGTAGAAATAAATTGCAAAGACTATGAAGAAAAGGACTACATACATTTTTCTATTGTGTACAACAAGAACAAAAATAAGGTTTAAAAGCACAGAATGGATCAAAATATTTGCAACATGCATTACAGATAAAGAATTAGCATCCAGAATTATAAATAATTTAATCAGAAAAAGTAAGAACCTCTCCCCTTTTCTTTCTACCCTAAGAAAGTCAATAAAGAGGTCCGTGATTTCAGCATTCATTCTCCTTAGTTTTCTGCCCAGACTTGGTATACACCAGTGAAATACAACCTTCCAAAACCCACAGCATAAGTAATCTGACTGTATTATGTTGATAGAAAGCCACATGAGTAGCTGTCTAGATGGAGATGTGGAACTCACCATGCATAACCTCTTCTAAAATGATGTTGTCATGGTGATCCAGGTGCCGACTGCTTGATCAGAGCACAGCCTCTGCAGACTGTTTCTACTCTGCAGCTACATGAAATTAATGTCCCATATAAGAAACCATACTGGATGCTCAACATCACTAATTATTAGAGAAATGCAAATCAAAACTACAATGAGGTATCAACTCACAGGGGTCAGAATAGCTACCATCAAAAAAATGTCTACAAATAATAAATGCTGGAGAGGGTATGGAGCAAAGGGAACCCTCCTACACTGTTGGTGGGAATGTAAATTGGTGCAGCCACTATGGAGAACAGTATGTAGGTTCTTTAAAAAACTAAAAATAAAGTTACCATAGGAACATGCAATCCCACTCCTGGGCATATATGTGGAGAAAACCATAATTTGAAAAGATACATGCACCTCTGTGTTCATAGCGACATTATTTACAATGGCCAAGACAAGGAAGCAACCTAAATGTCCATTGACAGATGACTGGATAAAGAAGATGTGGTACATATATACAACAGAATACTACTCAGCCATCAAAAAGAATGAAATAAAGACATTTGCAGCAACATGGATGGACCTAGAGATTATCCTACTAAGTTAAGTAAGCCAGACAGAGAAAGACAAATATCACATATCGCTTATATGTGGAATTTTTTTTTAAATTGATACAAGGGACTTCCCTAGTGGCACAGTGGTTAAGAATCCACCTGCCAATGTAGGGGACACGGGTTCGAGCCCTGGTCCAGGAAGATCCCACATGCTGCAGAGCAACTAAGCCTGTGCACCACAACTACTGAGCCTGCGCTCTAGAGCTTGCGAGCCACAACTACTGAACCCGCGCGCCACAACTGCTGAAGCCCAAGCACCTGGAGCCGGTGCTCCACAACAAGAGAAGCCACTGCAACGAGAAGCCTGTGTACCGCAATGATGAGTAGCCCCCGCTCGCCACAACTAGAGAAAGTCTGCACACAGCAACTAAGACCCAACACAGCCAAAAATAAAATAAATAAATTATTTAAAAATTGATACAAATGAACTTATTACAAAACAGAAACGGATCCACAGACATAGAAAACAAATTTACGATCACCAAAGGGGAAAGTGGGGAAGAGGGATAAATTAGCAGTTTGGGATTAACAGATAACACACTATTGTATATAAAATAATCAACAAGGACCTACTGTATAGCACAGGGAACTATACTCAATATTTTGTAATAACCTATAAGGGAAAAGAATCCGATAAAGAATATATATGTGTGTGTATACGTGTGTGTGTGTGTGTGTGTGTATATTAACACAACCTCCTGTCCATATGACATAGATCCAGAAATACTATAGTGCTCTGTTTTTACTTATAGAAACAGTTTCTACATAAAATTGGTCATCCATATTCAAGCAGAGCTGGTAAAGTTTAGCCAGACCATTTTATCGCTGTTTTGCTATTACTATTGTAAAAAGAAAATCTGTTCTAAATTGTTTTCTATCACTCTTAGTAAAGCATAATAATCATTCTATTTTAACAAACTTTAAAATTTTTTTCTCTTTTCTTTTTTTCCCAGTTTTATTGAGATATAATTGACAGATAGCACTGTATAAGTTTAAGATGTGCAGCATAGTGGGTTGACCTACACATACTGTGAAATGATTACCACAGTGAGTTTAATTAACATCTAGCTTCTCATATAGACACAAAAAGAACAAAAGAAATGGAAAAGAATCTGAAAAAGAATACACACACACACACACACACACATACATAACTGAATCACTTTATTGTACACCTAAAACTAACACAGCATTGTAAATCAAGTATAAAAACAAATACCGTATATTAACGCATATATGTGGAATCTAGAAAAATGGTACATCTGAACGTATTTGTAGGGCAGGAATAGAGATGTAGACATAGAGAACAGACATGTGGACACAGGGGTGAAGGGGCGGGTGGGATGAATTGGGAGATTAGGTTTGACATAAATACATTACCATATGTAAAATAGATAGAAGTGGGAACCTGCTGTATAGCACAGGGAACTCAGCTCGTGCTCTGTGGTGACCTAGATGGGGGGGATGGGGGGGTGGGAGGGAGGTCCAAGAGGGAGGGGATATAGGTATACATACAGCCGATTCGCTTCACTGTACAGCAGAAACTAACACAACATTGTAAAGCAATTATACTCCAGTAAAAAAATCTTTTTAATTAAAAAAATTTTTTTAGATTCCATACGTATATGTATAGCTGATTCACTTTGTTATAAAGCAGAAACCAACACACCATTGTAAAGCAATTCTACTCCAATAAAGATGTTTAAAAAAAATTTTTTTTAATTAAAAAAAATTT
>NC_041225.1:13833389-13837465 GCF_002837175.3 Physeter macrocephalus | reverse complement strand
CTGAGCCTGCGCGTCCGGAGCCTGTGCTCCGCAACGGGAGAGGCCGCAGCAGTGAGAGGCCCGCGTACCGCAAAAAAAAAAAAAAAAAAAAGACACCAGCCTCACTAGTGTCTGCACTAAGGGCCGTGGAGAAGAGAGAAGGCAGAGAAAAGCACAAACCCTTGCACTTGAACCCTTGCAGATTTGCAAAGTAGCAATGGAGGAAAAGTTCAGTGTGCCAGCAGGAGGCCTCCACAGAGGATGTCTCCCACCAAACCTTGAATCCTGACCTAAAGGGTCTCTTTGATCCGTCACAAGTTGCGCCTCAACATTTCTGGAACTTTGACAGAAGTACAAGCTCTTTGATGTTTCCATCTGCCTCATAACTAGCATCACACTTTGTTTTCCTTTTTGGAGCACACATTCCGCAGTGAGTCTAGTGTGTAATTATTCTTGAAAACTTACCCACATGTAAATCAGGCCACAACGTTTTTTTCGTGCAAAAAGCACCTAATCCTACTTTCCAGGGTTGCAACACGAAACCTAGTCAACGTCTTAGAAACCACAGAGCCAGGCTTGCCCACAAAAACACCACTCCCAGGGGCACAAGCTTGATGAGCCCTGGTGGAGGGTGCTCAGCCATGTGAGACATTAAGAGCTAAGCATATGAGGCAGAATTAATAGTTAACAATTAAGAGAACATCGGGGGACATGGGCCAGGCCCAGGGAAGACAGGACAGTTACATCAGTTCTCCCAGCACATATGACACGGCATCTGAGGGCACGACAACCTGTCCTAGAGACCAGCCCTCACCCTCAGGAAGTACTGCATTTAACCATCCTATTTGTTTTTAATTGTGGTCGTCACATAACGTAAAATTTACCACCTTAACCATTTCACGTGTATTGTTCCGTAGCATTAAGTACATTCGCCGTGTTGTGTGACCATCTCACCACCCCTCCACGGAGCTCTTGTCATCGTCCCAACTGAAGCTCCATACCCAGTAAACAATAACTCCCATATCCCCCCTTCCCAGCACGCCCCCCAGCCACCATTCTACTTTCTGTCTCTATGAAATGGACTGCTCTAAGTATCTCTTATATAAGCAGAATCATACAGTGTTTGTCCTTTCGTGACTGGCTTGTTTCACTTAGCATAATGTCCTCAAGGTTCATCCATGTTACAGCATGTGTCAGAACTTCCTTGCTTTTCAAGACTGAATAATATTCCATTCTATGTATAGACCACATCTTGTTTATCCATTCATCCGTCCATGGACCCTTGGGTTGCTTCCATATTTTGGCTTTTGCAAAAGTCGTCCTATGCCTTTTTTAAAGGCATCCAGAAGACTGCACAGTAACTCACTGCAAAGCCTTGCAGTGAGCTTTATTTTCCCCAAATGAGTCTCGTGTCTAACCTAAATCCTTCGTGCTACATCTTAAGGTCATCTCTCCCTTGTGCTCACTGAAGACTCTGCCTCCGCTCCACCACTTAACAAGTTTTAGGACTTTTAGCAATGCCCTTCACCCTTCACCTTTCTACACCTCATTTTCTCATTGGTAAAGGGGGAAATCCTTGCAGGGCTTTGGGGAATACTAAAGGAGCTAATGCACAGAGAGCAGTGGGTCCTGAGCCTGACACATGGTAGGAGTGCAATGCTGGTATCACTCCGAAATAAGCATGCTTTGTAGATCTAAGAATTGTCCATTTTCTCAGGGTTTTTTTTAAACTCCTTGAGATGACTCATGTTTCCTAATCAAGTCCCCTGTGTCCACTCAGTCAGCTCACACATACAGAGATGCCCACTGAGCTATCCACACGTCCTTCTGCAGAATGGCTCAGGGCTGAGAATCAGGGCCGTGCTATGAGACCCAGTCTGGAGAAGGATCACTTAAGCCCCCCTGGGAGCTAGGTTCTAGACTCCCATCTCTGGGAAAAAGGGTCTCCAAATTCAGCAGCTGTTCCTCCAATAGGAAAAGGTTGCCACTTAAGAAAGGGTTAGAACCAACAGCTGTTCCTCCAATAGCAAAATGTTGCCACTTAAGAAAGGGTTAGAACCAAAGTCCACACCCCCAGGCACTCCCTGCCATGGGAGATCATGGCTTCAACAAAACTCATCATCTTAAGAAGACTTTTTTAAAAAAGAAAGTCAAGCAAACCATATATAAAACTACAGTAAAAAGTCTTTGGTTAACAGAGGGGGTAAAAAAGAATCCCTAATGAGTGGTGTGGTTTCTTTTACTATCTGAGGAAGATCAAGATGACAAACATCACAAATTGACACGAAGGAGTCACAGTGTCTGACTTTTCTGTCACTAATTCTCAGAATTCTAAAATGAAATAACAATCATCATAATACACCACGGTTTTGCAGACTGCGATCTACTGAATTGCAAAAGGGGTTTCACCCAACGTTAATCCCTCAATGACTTTTCGTTTTTCATAACTGATGGTATTTCCTCCTTTTGCAAAGAGCGGTCGTGACACAGCAACTGTGACCCACGGAGGAACCTTGATTTTCTATGAAGACGCAGTGTTAGCCCCACCAGATCACTGCCTTCCCACAGGACTTTGCTAAAGTCTCCAAAGGAAATTCCTCATTTTATTTTAAAGAAGGAAATCTGCAATTTCGTGAAATGTAGGCAGTCCTTGGAATGAAGAACCTTTCAGTTCAGCAAATAACAAACAAGGAAAGAGTTCCTAAAAGGGTACTTCCCCTCCCAAACCGCCCCCCCCTCCCCCACTCCCCGCTATCCAAAAGCGGAGCGTCCCTAGGAAATCTTTCTTAAGCAGAAGTAGCATAAAGCAAATAATCAGTTACCTTAGGACCCATCTTGCTAACAGACGCTTAAAATAAATCGCGATCAAGCACAGAGGCTGGCAGACACAGTTCAAAGCTATGGCGGCTTGATGCTGAGATGCTGAGGGTAGTTCCAGGCGAAGGCACTTGGTGGTGCTACTTTAGCTGCTGGGTTGCGCGCTGCCTCTAATGGCTCCAAGCAGAACCCAGGCTGATCGCTACTTTGACTTTCTGCCTTTTTCCAAAAAAGTAAAAATCCTCTGGGGATTTCTTGCGATGAGCAAAAACGGGTACTAATGTAGGTCTTTTGTAAAAGTGGACTGGCATAAGTCGAACTTTTGAAAAGTAGGGGATGTTTATAATGGTTTTTCCATGAGGCCCATGCTGGCAACTTCTGCTGGGAACCACGGGGGCGTCAGAAGAGATGACTTTGGGGCTTAGATTCTTCCCGTGATTGCTGAAGTAAAGAGAGAAATCACAATCTGACTTGTTATCCAAACTCCTCTAGGCCAAGAAGAGAGGAAGAAATGGGTATTAAATATTTACCAAGTCTCAGTGGCTGCAGCAATGCCAACCATTAACACGTATCGAGTCGGGTACTCTGCTGCGCCCGTTACGTGTACCATCTCATTTATTATTTGCAGCAATAAGTCCCCAATATGCAGATGGAGAAACAGAGCCTGAGACAGGATTCTGTCCCAAGATGCCTCAGTTAGTGGACCATGAGGTCCAGATTTGAAGCCAGGGGCCAGAGCTTTCATTCACGTCCACTGCTGTCATTGGTACAGATGAGGAATCTTTGTCATTGACTTTCGGAGGAGTCCATCAGAGGTCGCCCATCTGGAGCAGATGGAGACAAGGTTGAAAACCGCAACATCTTTTCCTCAAATAAAACAGGTTTAAGGAAGGTTAAGCTCCCACAGTGTAGGTAAAGGCTGCCACAGAAAGGACTTTCTACTTGAAAAGTAAGTAAATGAAGATCTAAACAGACATTTCTCCAAAGAAGACATACAGATGTCCAAAAAGCACATGAAAAGATGCTCACCATCGCTAATTAGAGAAATGCAAATCAAAACTACAGTGAGGTATCAGCTCACTTTGGTCAGAATGGCCATCATTAAAAAGTCTACAAATAATAAATGCTGGAGAGGGTGTAGAGAAAAGGGAACCATCCTACACTGCTGGTGGGAATGTAAGTTGGTGCAGCTACTATGGAGCACAGTATGGGGGTTCTTTAAAAAACTAAAAATAGAGCTACCATATGATCCAGCAATCCCACTCCTGGGCATATATCTG
>NC_041225.1:13828541-13829974 GCF_002837175.3 Physeter macrocephalus | reverse complement strand
TGTGTGTGTATACGTGTGTGTGTGTGTGTGTGTGTATATTAACACAACCTCCTGTCCATATGACATAGATCCAGAAATACTATAGTGCTCTGTTTTTACTTATAGAAACAGTTTCTACATAAAATTGGTCATCCATATTCAAGCAGAGCTGGTAAAGTTTAGCCAGACCATTTTATCGCTGTTTTGCTATTACTATTGTAAAAAGAAAATCTGTTCTAAATTGTTTTCTATCACTCTTAGTAAAGCATAATAATCATTCTATTTTAACAAACTTTAAAATTTTTTTCTCTTTTCTTTTTTTCCCAGTTTTATTGAGATATAATTGACAGATAGCACTGTATAAGTTTAAGATGTGCAGCATAGTGGGTTGACCTACACATACTGTGAAATGATTACCACAGTGAGTTTAATTAACATCTAGCTTCTCATATAGACACAAAAAGAACAAAAGAAATGGAAAAGAATCTGAAAAAGAATACACACACACACACACACACACATACATAACTGAATCACTTTATTGTACACCTAAAACTAACACAGCATTGTAAATCAAGTATAAAAACAAATACCGTATATTAACGCATATATGTGGAATCTAGAAAAATGGTACATCTGAACGTATTTGTAGGGCAGGAATAGAGATGTAGACATAGAGAACAGACATGTGGACACAGGGGTGAAGGGGCGGGTGGGATGAATTGGGAGATTAGGTTTGACATAAATACATTACCATATGTAAAATAGATAGAAGTGGGAACCTGCTGTATAGCACAGGGAACTCAGCTCGTGCTCTGTGGTGACCTAGATGGGGGGGATGGGGGGGTGGGAGGGAGGTCCAAGAGGGAGGGGATATAGGTATACATACAGCCGATTCGCTTCACTGTACAGCAGAAACTAACACAACATTGTAAAGCAATTATACTCCAGTAAAAAAATCTTTTTAATTAAAAAAATTTTTTTAGATTCCATACGTATATGTATAGCTGATTCACTTTGTTATAAAGCAGAAACCAACACACCATTGTAAAGCAATTCTACTCCAATAAAGATGTTTAAAAAAAATTTTTTTTAATTAAAAAAAATTTAAAAAGAAAGAAAAATGTGATGAGAATGCTCTGGATCTACTACTTTCTTAAGAACTTTCAGATCTATATTACAGCAGATATATATTACAAACCTTTTTTTTAACAGGACAGTGTGGATAGGCAATTTACACAAAGAGAAATGCAAACAGGTACTACGTATATAAAAAGACACCAGCCTTGGGCTTCCCTGGTGGCGCAGTGGTTGAGAATCCGCCTGTCGATGCAGGGGACACGGGTTCGTGCCCCGGTCCGGGAAGATCCCACGTGCCGCGGAGCGGCTGGGCCCGTGAGCCGTGGCCGCTGAGCCTGCGCGTCCGGAGCCTGTGCTCCGCAACGGGAGAGGCC
>NC_041225.1:13753054-13827501 GCF_002837175.3 Physeter macrocephalus | reverse complement strand
GTTGCCACTTAAGAAAGGGTTAGAACCAACAGCTGTTCCTCCAATAGCAAAATGTTGCCACTTAAGAAAGGGTTAGAACCAACAGCTGTTCCTCCAATAGCAAAATGTTGCCACTTAAGAAAGGGTTAGAACCAACAGCTGTTCCTCCAATAGCAAAATGTTGCCACTTAAGAAAGGGTTAGAACCAACAGCTGTTCCTCCAATAGCAAAATGTTGCCACTTAAGAAAGGGTTAGAACCAACAGCTGTTCCTCCAATAGCAAAATGTTGCCACTTAAGAAAGGGTTAGAACCAACAGCTGTTCCTCCAATAGCAAAATGTTGCCACTTAAGAAAGGGTTAGAACCAAAGTCCACACCCCCAGGCACTCCCTGCCATGGGAGATCATGGCTTCAACAAAACTCATCATCTTAAGAAGACTTTTTTAAAAAAGAAAGTCAAGCAAACCATATATAAAACTACAGTAAAAAGTCTTTGGTTAACAGAGGGGGTAAAAAAGAATCCCTAATGAGTGGTGTGGTTTCTTTTACTATCTGAGGAAGATCAAGATGACAAACATCACAAATTGACACGAAGGAGTCACAGTGTCTGACTTTTCTGTCACTAATTCTCAGAATTCTAAAATGAAATAACAATCATCATAATACACCACGGTTTTGCAGACTGCGATCTACTGAATTGCAAAAGGGGTTTCACCCAACGTTAATCCCTCAATGACTTTTCGTTTTTCATAACTGATGGTATTTCCTCCTTTTGCAAAGAGCGGTCGTGACACAGCAACTGTGACCCACGGAGGAACCTTGATTTTCTATGAAGACGCAGTGTTAGCCCCACCAGATCACTGCCTTCCCACAGGACTTTGCTAAAGTCTCCAAAGGAAATTCCTCATTTTATTTTAAAGAAGGAAATCTGCAATTTCGTGAAATGTAGGCAGTCCTTGGAATGAAGAACCTTTCAGTTCAGCAAATAACAAACAAGGAAAGAGTTCCTAAAAGGGTACTTCCCCTCCCAAACCGCCCCCCCCTCCCCCACTCCCCGCTATCCAAAAGCGGAGCGTCCCTAGGAAATCTTTCTTAAGCAGAAGTAGCATAAAGCAAATAATCAGTTACCTTAGGACCCATCTTGCTAACAGACGCTTAAAATAAATCGCGATCAAGCACAGAGGCTGGCAGACACAGTTCAAAGCTATGGCGGCTTGATGCTGAGATGCTGAGGGTAGTTCCAGGCGAAGGCACTTGGTGGTGCTACTTTAGCTGCTGGGTTGCGCGCTGCCTCTAATGGCTCCAAGCAGAACCCAGGCTGATCGCTACTTTGACTTTCTGCCTTTTTCCAAAAAAGTAAAAATCCTCTGGGGATTTCTTGCGATGAGCAAAAACGGGTACTAATGTAGGTCTTTTGTAAAAGTGGACTGGCATAAGTCGAACTTTTGAAAAGTAGGGGATGTTTATAATGGTTTTTCCATGAGGCCCATGCTGGCAACTTCTGCTGGGAACCACGGGGGCGTCAGAAGAGATGACTTTGGGGCTTAGATTCTTCCCGTGATTGCTGAAGTAAAGAGAGAAATCACAATCTGACTTGTTATCCAAACTCCTCTAGGCCAAGAAGAGAGGAAGAAATGGGTATTAAATATTTACCAAGTCTCAGTGGCTGCAGCAATGCCAACCATTAACACGTATCGAGTCGGGTACTCTGCTGCGCCCGTTACGTGTACCATCTCATTTATTATTTGCAGCAATAAGTCCCCAATATGCAGATGGAGAAACAGAGCCTGAGACAGGATTCTGTCCCAAGATGCCTCAGTTAGTGGACCATGAGGTCCAGATTTGAAGCCAGGGGCCAGAGCTTTCATTCACGTCCACTGCTGTCATTGGTACAGATGAGGAATCTTTGTCATTGACTTTCGGAGGAGTCCATCAGAGGTCGCCCATCTGGAGCAGATGGAGACAAGGTTGAAAACCGCAACATCTTTTCCTCAAATAAAACAGGTTTAAGGAAGGTTAAGCTCCCACAGTGTAGGTAAAGGCTGCCACAGAAAGGACTTTCTACTTGAAAAGTAAGTAAATGAAGATCTAAACAGACATTTCTCCAAAGAAGACATACAGATGTCCAAAAAGCACATGAAAAGATGCTCACCATCGCTAATTAGAGAAATGCAAATCAAAACTACAGTGAGGTATCAGCTCACTTTGGTCAGAATGGCCATCATTAAAAAGTCTACAAATAATAAATGCTGGAGAGGGTGTAGAGAAAAGGGAACCATCCTACACTGCTGGTGGGAATGTAAGTTGGTGCAGCTACTATGGAGCACAGTATGGGGGTTCTTTAAAAAACTAAAAATAGAGCTACCATATGATCCAGCAATCCCACTCCTGGGCATATATCTGTAGAAAATCATATTTTGAAAAGATACATGCACCCCATTGTTCATTGCAGCACTATTTATGATACCTAAGACATGGAATCAACCTAAGTGTCCATCAACAGGTGAATGGATAAAGAAGATGTGGTATATATATATATATATATATACACAATGGAATATTACTCAGCCATAAAAAGGATGAAATAATGCCATTTGCAGCAACATGGATGGACCTAGAAATTATCATCCTAAGTGAAGTAAGCCAGGCAGAGAAAGACAAATATCATATGATATCATTTATATGTGGAATCTAAAAAAGAGGATGCAAATGAACTTATTTACAAAACAGAAAGAGACCCACAGACTTAGAAAACAAACTTATGGTTACCAAAGGGGAAAGGGGAGGGGAGGGATAAATTGGGAGGTTGAGATTAATATAGACACACTACTATACATGAAATAAACAACAAGGACCTACTATATAGCATAGGGAACTCTACTCAATATTCTGTAATAATCTATACAGGAAAAGTAAGCAATGGACAGTGACGGGTTCCCCTCGCGGTAGGCTGAACATATGAGGCAGTCGGGTCTCACAGGCTTTCAGTGGACTGGAGCAAAGAAAATACAAGAAGCCAAAAGTAGAACTGCTGCTGCTAAGAGCTATGGATAAGGGGCTGAGTGAGCTCTGCTGGGTGAGATTTCAAGAACTCAAGCAAGCACCAAATCACCCCTGCACACAACACTCTCCTGAACCAACGGATCTTCCTCTTGCATGGGAACTTATTTGCCTTCTGAGTCTGAGAGATGTGGTATCCAGACCAGGAATGCAGAGCACCGGGACATGGGGAGGGGTGTAACTGAAGGAGGAAGGTGAGCCAAGGGCCTTCCTCCCTTTCCCCATAAGTTAGTAGCTAACATGCAAGGAAGAGCTTTGAAGGAGTCTGGTTCCCTTCCTTTTAAAAAACAATCTCTTGGGATTCCCCGGTGGTGCAGTGGTTAAGAATCCGCCTGCCAATGCAGGGGACACAAGTTTGAGCCCTGGTCCGGGAAGATCCCACATGCTGTGGAGCAACTAAGCCTGTGCACCACAGCTGCTGAGCCTGCGCTCTAGAGCCTGCAAGCCACAACTACTGAGCCCATGTGCCACAATTACTGAAGCCCGCATGCCTAGAGCCCACGCACTGCAACAAAGAGCAGCCCCCACTCACCGCAACTAGAGAAAGCCCATGCACGGCAAGGAAGACCCAATGCAGCCAAAAATTAATTAATTAATTAATTTTAAAAAAACGATCTCTTTCCCACCGCTACATATAAACCACATCTTGAGGAGAGAAAGAAGTTTCCACCTGATAAGAAGATTATGCCACGGAGCTCCTTCTGTCCCAGGAAAAAAATATAGGAACATAATTCTTTTATTCCTGACTCACTGAGTTCCCACCACGTGTCAGATGTTACACCAGGCACTTGGGAGTTGAGCACAGGTGAAGAAGGCAGCACACAGGAAGCTGCATGACTGGACAGCTGGGCAGGAAGGCAAAGATGTTGACCCGGAGCTGTGGGAGCACAGGAAACGTCTGATCTGGGGTGGAGCAGGACAACCAGTGGCAATGCCTTACTCCCAGATGTGAGGAAATTGTGCAGAAAAACTTACAAATTAGTCAAGTCTGTTCTGTCTGGAATCCCTGAGGTGAGCCGAGAAGTCACCAAGACAGTTGACTTCAGAGCTCTGTGCACACAGATACTTTGTTGCCAGGCATTTCGTAGACCCGTAGAGTTAGAAGAGGACCTTAAGATGTTCCACGCCAATGCCCTCCTGTTACAAGTGAAGAAAGTGACCTGAAGAAAGTGGCCCCAAGAGAGTTTCAGGGACCTGTTCAAGAAAACTAGATAACTGTCTGATCAAAAGCTAAAGCCCACTTTTCTTCAGTTTGGCCTGATCATCAATTTGCTCTGATTCATCCATCCATCCACCATCTGCCCATTCATTCATTCATTCACTCAAAGATTTACTAAAACATTTCATTGAAATATTTACAGAGTGCTAATTATATGCCAAGAACTGGCCTTGGCTCATCATCTCTCTAGAACAAAAGAATCTAAGATTCATACGAAAATAAACTTCATTATGGCTATTTCAAATATATTAATATTAGAAGTGTTGTAATTGTTGTGTCATTCAGTATGTCCCTGCTTCAATCTCAATCTAACCACCTACTGGTGAAAGACGTCCAGGAAAAACATGTGCAGCATTGACAGCATCTTCTATGGTATACTATAGTAAAACTACAGAAAACCAAAAACTCAAAAAAAGAAGAATCCTGAAAGCAGCCAGAGTGGGGAAGACATATGACCTTCAAAGGAGCAACAGTGAGACTTACAGTTAACAAAAACAGCTTACAGTTAATCAAAAACAAAAAACTTACCATTAACAAAAACAGCTTCCAGTTGATCAACAACAGTGCTGAAAGAAATAAAAAACAAAAACTTACAACCAAGAAGTCTATACCCAGTGAAATATCTTTCAAAATTGAAGGCACAATAAATGCACTTCCAGACCTCAAGTCCCTCCAACAATAACCTGAGAGTATTCATCAGAAGAAAACCCACACTGAATGAAATACTCTTTAGCAAAAGGAAAATGTTCCCCCCCCACCAGAAAAGAAAAGAAAACCAGAAAACCAAAGAAAAGCAAGGAAAAAGGCATACATGTGGGTAAATATAAACAAATACTAATTGTACAAAACAATAATGATGTCTTACGGAAACTAAAATATATGTAGGATTAAAATTCATGATTACTATAATGGCACAAAAGACATGAGAGGAGTAAACAAAGTTAAACTGTTTCAAGGTAATAATATTGTCTGAGAAATGATGAAAAAAATATTTATTTATATTCAAGTATAAAAGGCCAAGAATATAAAAATAACTATCTAATGGAAAAGGAGAAATGGGACAATAAAAATATTTTATTAATACCAACGTAAGCAATAAGGGAGAGAAAAAGAAACATAAAACACATTACAAGTAGAAAACAAATTATAAGATGGACATAATTATATAAAATGGAAATAAAACAAATGTTCCAATTAAATGACTGATGTGACATCAGCAAAAGTGGAGGAGTAAAGACCTCCAAAAGTTTGCCTCTCCAGAAAAGCAATATAAAAACTGGCAAAATTTCTCAAAATCAACTTTTTCAGAACTCTGGATATTAATCAAAGGCATGCAGCAGTCCAGGGAAAGAAAAATCAACTAAATCTCAGGAAGAAAAGAAATAAAATATATCTAATTGGAAAAGAAGTAAAACTATATCTATTTGCAAGTGACATAGTCATATATATAGATAGATAGATATAGATAGATAGATAGATATGTATATAGATATATATGATTATATATATAATCCTAAAGAATCCACAACAACAAAATCTATTAAAACTAATAAACAAGCTCAGCAAGGTTACAGGATACACAATCCATATCCAAAAATCAGTGGTATTTCAGGGGAGTGGCCAAGATGGTAGAGTAGGAAGACCCTGAGCTCACCTCCTCCCATGGGCACAGCAAAATTACAACTATTTACAGAGCAACTATTGATGAGAACGACTTGAAGAATAGCAGAAAATAGCTTCCACAACTAAAGGTGTAAGGAAGGAAGCACAATGAGATGGGTAGGAGGCGTGAACACACAGTATAGTCAAGACTCAAACCCTTGGATAGCACACCCTTGGGTAAGTGACCCACAAATGGGAGGATATCATAATTGCAGAGTTTCTTCCCAAAGAACAATGGGTCTGTGCCCCACATCAGGCTCATCAGCCTCAGGGTCCTGAACCAGGAAGATGAGCCCTCAGATCATCTGGTTTGAAGGCCAGTGAGGCTTGCACATGGAGAGCCTGAGGGCTGTAGGAAACAGAGCCTCTGCTCATAAAGGGCACACAAAAAATTCACACATTCCAAGACCCAGCGGCGGAGGCAGTCATTTGAAAGGAGCCTGGGTCAGACCTACTTGCTGATCTTGGAGAGCCTCCCAGAGACTCAGAAGGCAAATGGGACTCACCTTGGGGACCTAGATGCTGGTGGCAGCCATTTAGGGAGCTCATTCTACCACAAAGACACTGGTGCTGGCAAGTGCCACTTTAGATTCCTTCCTCTAGCCTGTTAAAGTCATGGGCTTACCTGCCCACCAGCCAGTTGGCACAAGTCCCAGAACCCTCAGGCCAAGCAGCCAGCTGAACAGGGACCCAGCCCCTCCCACAAGCAGACCCAGGACCCAGCCCACCCACCAGTGGACTGACACAAGCCCCGAGATCCCACAGGCCCTGACCCTACCTACCAGCAGCCCGGTACCAGCCCCAGAACCCCTGGCCCTACATCCAGCAGCCCTGCGATCTGGGCCCCCCCGCCCACCAACAGGCTGGCACCATCTCCAGGGCCCTGAGCCCCACAGCAGCCACACGAGTGAGTTGATACCCACCCACAAGTGGGATGATGCCAGTCCCAGACACCCCAGCATCTGCAGCCAGCCACCGCAGGACCAGCCCCACCCACAAACTGGCTGGCACCAGCTCTGGGACCCCCAGGACATGCAGCCAGCTGCACTGGGACCCAGCCATGACCACCAGTGGCTGGCAGCCTTCATATGAGGCAGCTCCTGGCAGGCAGTTAGGACAGGGGCCAGCCCCACCTACCAGCACACCCACAGTAGTCAGACATGCATCAACAGAAGTGTCCACTCAGCCCACATATAGGGCACCCCTAGATTATATAGCTCTGATGAACAGAGGGGAGTGCGCTGCTGAGCCCCATAGGACATCTCCTATGACTTCTTCTCCAAGATCAGGAAACATAACTGACCAACCTAATCCATACAAATAAACACAGAGAATTAGGAAAAATGAGGCAACAAAGGAATATGTTCCAAACAAAGGAACAAGATAAAACCCCAGAAGAAGAACTAATCAAGGTGGAGATAAGCAATCTATCTAATAAAAAGTTCAAGATAATGATTATAAATATGCTCAGTGAATTTGGGAGAATGATGAACACAATGAGAAGTTTAACAAAGAGTTAGAAAATGTAAAAAAAAAACACAAAACAGAGCTGAAGAATACAATAACTAAATAAAAATACACTGGTAGGACTCAACAGTGGCTTAGATGACACAGAGGAACAGATCAGTGAACTGGAAGACAGAGTAGTGGAAATCACCCAAGCTGAACAGAAAAAAGAAAAAAAGAATTTTAAAAAATGGTGACAGTTTAAGAGACCTCTGGGACCACATCAAGCATACTAACCTTAGGGATCCCAGAAAGAGAAGAGAAAGAGAAAGGGGTAGAGAACTTATCTGAAGTAATAGTAGCTGAAAACCTTCCTAACCTGGGAAAGGAAAAAAGACATCCAGGAACAGGAAGCACAGAGAGTCCTGAACAAGAAAAGCCAAAGAGGTCCTCACCAAGACACATTGTAATTAAAATGGCAAGTGTTGGGCTTCCCTGGTGGCGCAGTGGTTGAGAGTCCGCCTGCCGATGCAGGGGACACAGGTTCGTGCCCCGGTCCGGGAAGATCCCACATGCCGTGAAGCGGCTGGGCCTGTGAGTCATGGCTACTGGGCCCACGTGTCCGGAGCCTGTGCTCCGCAATGAGAGAGGCCACAACACTGAGAGGCCCGCGTTCCGCAAAAGTAAATAAATAATTAAATAAATAAAATGGCAAGTGTCAAAGAAGAAAGAGAAATGAGGGGAAAAAATGCTTACATGGAGAGTAAACAACATGCTACTAAAAAACCAATGGGTTGATGATGAAATCAAAGAGGGAATAAAGATAAAGAATCTTTAAAGCAGCAAGAGAAAAGCAGCTTATTATGGACAAGGGAATGCCCATAATCCTTGCATCCCAAGGATGCAAGGATTATTCGATATCCGCAAATTAATCAATGTGATACACCACATTAACAAAATGAAGAATAAAAATCATATGATCATCTCAATAGATGCAGAAAAAGCTTTTGACAAACCTCAACATTGACTTATGATAAAAACTCTCGACAACACGGGTATAGAGGGAACATACCCCCAATCAAAACACCAACGGCATTTTTCACAGAACTATAACAAACAATTCTAAAATTTGTATGGAAACATAAAAGACCCCAAATAGCCAAAACAATCTTGAGAAGGAAGAACAAAGCTAGAGGCATCACGTGGCCTGATTTCAAACTATACTACAAAGCTACAGTAATCAAAACAGTATGGGACTGGCCCCAAAACAGACATACAGTTCAATGGAACAGAATAGAGAGCCAAGAAATGAATCCACACTTACATGGCCAATTAATCTTTGACAAAGAAGACAAGAATATACAATGGAAAAATACAGTCTCTTCAATAAGTTGTGTTGGGAAAACTGAACAGCTACATGCAAAAGAACCAAACTGGACCACTTTCTCACACCATATACAAAAATAAACTCAAAACGGATTAAAGACTTAAATGTAAGACCTGAAACCATAAACTTCCTAGAAGAAAACATAGACAGTACAGTCTTTGACATCACTTTTAGCAATAGTTTTTGGATATGTCAGACAAGGGAAACAAAAGCAAAAATAAACAAATGGGACTACACCAAACTAAAAAGCTTCTGCACAGCAAAGGAAACTACCAACAAAACAAAAAGGCTGCCTATTGAATGGGAGAAGATATTTGCAAATGGTATAGCTGATAAGGGGTTAATATCCAAAATATACAAAGAACTCATACAAATCCACATTAAAAAAAAAAAAAAAGGTTAACAAATGGGCAGAGGACTGGAGCAGACATTTTTCCAAAAGAGACATACGGAGGGACACAAGCCCATGCAAAGATGCTCAGCTTCACTAATCGTCAGGGAAATGCAAATCAAAGCCACAAGGAGACACTACTACACACACTCCAGAAAATAAATTAATAGTATCAAGTATCTGTAAAGATACTCAGCAAAGGAACACACATACACTGCTAGTGGGGCTATCAATTGGTTCAACCATTTTGGGCAATTGTTAGGCAATGTTCACTGAAGCTGAACATAAACACTTCTATGACCCATCATCCTGTTCCTAGATGCAGACTCAACAGGTATGCCAACATATATTTGTCAAAAGACATGTTCATGGCACCATTATTCACAGTGGTCCAAAACTGTCAAATGTCCATAAAGGGAGAAGGGATGAATAAATAGAATTCATGAATACATTTATACAATAGAGCTCTATACAGCAGTGGAAAAGAAAGAACTACAACCCAGAGGGTTCTCACAGGTGGAATACTAAGCAAAAGAAGCCAAGCTCAAAAGACCACATACAGTATGGTTCCACTTATCCAGAGTGTAATAAAACCAGCAAAATCAATCTACTGTGAGGGAAGTGAGACGAGTTACCTTTGGAGGAGGTGATGCTTGGAGGGAGACAGGAAGAGAGCATACTGGGTGCTGTTAATGCTCAAAGTCTTTATCTAGGTGGCGTGTGCTGACTCTGTAATAATTCAGCATGATGCACACATTGTTCTCCATGTACGTGACACTTAAATTAAATGGTTCTCCAAAAAAAAAAAAAAAAAGCATTGGAAAGGCCATCCAGAATGCACCAGGAGGAGTGCGAGGAGACAGCAGGGCAGGTGAGAGTGAGGCTGAGCAGAACCTGCGAGCAAAGTCGAAAAGCACAACCAGGATTCCCCCTCTTGTCAACTGTGCCAGGCAGGATCAAGGGCTGGTCCTGCTGAGATGGAGCAGCTGCTTCTCTGAGCATCAGAGACAGACAATTTAGAAGAGCTGACCCGGTCCACATAGAAAACTTTATCTCATTGGCCTCCTCCCCATAGTTCTGAACCATATCCAACTCCTTTCTTTCTGACAGCACAAAAGGAAGGAATGTGCAGAGACACTTTGAAAGTGTCTCTGAAGATGACCGGGGGAAATGTTAGGCAGCTTTTGGAAGGTGACTGTGTGGCACCGAAACGCCAATACACAATTCTACTGCTACTTGGAACTGTCACAACCACTTCGATGGCATCACTAACTAGCCCAGTTGAGCGTACACCACGTGTCAAGCAGCGTTCGTCGCACTTTATATGTATTATGAACTTGTTTAATCCTCCCAATGAACCTATGAAGCACATCTTATCATCATCATCCCCAATTCACAGATGAGAACACTGAGGTACAAAAAAAGTAGGCATCTTGCCAAGTTGCCACTCCTAGTTAATAGTGAAGCTGGGATTTGCCCCACATGCTTCACCTCTCCACTCTACCACCTCCTGATGATCCAAGTCACCCCTACAGATTCCCAAGGTCAGCTTCTGCAAGACTGGGTTCATTTCTGGAGAAATAGTCTTAAGGACTTCAAATCCAAAGCACGGAATACACGCACAGAGGGTAAAATGTATGTTCCAGAGAAAGAAGCTGCAGTTCTAAGTCTGATTCCCCCTAAAGACACCACATTGCTAACAGAAAGACTAATCTCAAGCTTCTTATGGAAATGACTACAAACAACAAAAGTTCATCACCTATAAATGATGCTCTTTTCAAGAGGTTCACATGTACTTTAAAAGTTTTATTCAATCTCAGCACCAAATCCTGCCCTTTGGTCTATAAAACTGAATTACTGGGCTTCCCTGGTGGCTCAGTGGTTAAGAATCCGCCTGCCAATGCAGGGGACACAGGTTCGAGCCCTGGTCCGGGAAGATCCCACATGCTGCAGAGCACCTAAGACCTTGAGCCACAACTACTGAGCCGCGTGCCACAACTACTGAGCCCACGTGCCACAACTACTCAAGCCCACACGCCTAGAGCCCGTGCGCCGCAACAAGAGAAGCCACCGCAATGAGAAGCCCTCGCACTGCAACAGAGTAGCCCCCGCTCGCCGCAACTAGAGAAAGCCAGCGCACAGCAATAAAGGCCCAACGCAGCCAAAAATAAATAAATAAATAACTTTAAAAAAAAAACACTGAATTACTACCACCTCTAGAAAAGGGTCTTCCCCCAGGGAGAACTTTTCAAGGCAGACTATCCTCAGTAGGTAATGAGAATAACTTGCTTTTGTGTTTCTAACCACTACTCTATGGGACGGTGGCTCCATAAGCTTTGAGGCCACACCACTTGAAGCAGCTCTGCGTTGGCCTCAGAAGCTGTTCATCAGTGTCCTGGCAGAACTGGCCCCCTAGCTATACTGTTGAGACCCCTTCCTCCCTCCTCTCTTTCTGGAGCATTCCAAAGCATATAGATGGGGGCGGGGGGGGGTTCACATGAGTATTCCTTGCATCTTCTAAGGGCTAGAAGGTGGGATGTAACACAGATGTAAACTAGCCCAGGGACGTAAATTGGCCTAAATCAATGGAGCCTGAACTATTCCAAACTGGGAAGGTCTGCATTGAGGTATACCAGCTTCTTTTCCAAAAGGGACCTTGTCTTTATCATTTATGGGGATTTCTAAGATATCAGCTTTCAATCGTGGTAAAGAAGTCAATGCACAACTTGGAATGTGTTACAGATCAGTTGTGCCGAGGGTAATAAGCCCGTTGTTTTCTAGCTACAGGCTGTGAAAGCCACTCAAGTCACTCTCATCACCCTTTTTTGTTTACAGCTGATGGAATCAACTCCTTCAAAGAAGCATGGCCACAGAGGGAATTGCTCCTTTTTATGTTAAAGCTTGAAGTCCTTGATTCCACGGGGACAAAAAGGAAATAAAAGGGGATAATATTGTAGCTAACTTGTGACATTGTGCCTTAAGTGGAAGGACACTGTTGCCTCAAGGATCACCTTCCCAGGGAAGGGAACATGGGTCTTCATTGTTGGTAAGCATCCATATTCTTTTCCAGATGGCATCTACAAAATATCTTGTCTCAAACCGTTACAATACAAAGTCCTGCGTAAATGGAAAATGTTGCCCCAAGCAGTGCAAGACATAAAATCATTGTTCTGATTTCTAACAATTCCATTAGTCGCAGTATTTCATCCTGATGGACACACACTCTACTGGAGGTTCCATGCTCATCATCTAGTTAAAACCAGACACCTGCCTCTCACACGGGGAAAACTCTAGCAACCCTGAGTCCTGAACCATGAGAAGGAAGGCAAATCATATTCCCATCTTTGGTCTTTCCTCCCCAAACTCCCTGCTCTCGTACTGATGACCCAGACGTGCGTCGGGCATCAAGTTCTTGGGTCAGCTGTGGAAACATGGCCCCAACTTCTGCATAGCTGCCCAAATTCAGACAGCTTGGCATCGAAGGCCCTGCCTTCAAAGCAGGGAAGCGGGGGTTAGGGGGCTCTGTGCAGGCTACCCAGCAGCACAGGGAGCAGAGATGGCCTTGAACGTATTTGCAGCTCCACCGCTTACAGCCGGGTGACCTCAAAGGGGTGGCTCAGCCTTTCTGAACCTCACTTTCCTCATCCGTAAACCCAGCCACTTAAACCTACGGAGAGGGTGTGGAGAAAAGGGAACCCTCTTGCACTGCTGGTGGGAATGTAAATTGATACAGCCACTATGGAGAACAGTATGGAGGTTCCTTACAAAACTAAAAATAGAACTACCATATGACCCAGGAGTCCCACTACTGGGCATATACCCTGAGAAAACCATAATTCAAAAAGAGTCATGCACCACAATGTCCACTGCGGCTCTATTTACAACAGCCAGGACATGGAAGCAACCTAAGTGCCCACCGACAGATGAATGGATAAAGAAGATGTGGCACATATATACAATGGAATATTACTCAGCCATAAAAAGAAACGAAATTGTTTCAGTGATTCTTTGTCAATACAGGCACAGCTAATTCTTAAGCTTCGTGAATAATAATAATACTAGTAATAATAACGCAAGAGGGAGGAGATATGGGGATATATGTATAGCTGATTCAATTTGTTATAAAGCAGAAACTAACACACCATTGTAAAGCAATTATACTCCAATAAAGATGTTAAAAAAAAAAAAAAACCTACTGACTGGCTTGCTGTGAGATTTAAATAAATTAGCATACTGAGCCCAGCTCAGTGACCAACACAGACACCACTCTTTCGGGTTAGGCGGTTACGGCCAGAAACGGCATCGGATGGTTCTGCCCTGGGAGCGGGGGACTTGCCCAGGGATGCTTCTGACTGTTGACACCCCGACACCAACTCGCCCCTTACCCCCTCCCACGCACCACGCCCACAGTCTTTCAAAAGGGAAACCAGAGCTCTGGTATTTATTTTTGTTCAAAAAATGATGTTTCAGTGATTCTTTGTCAATACAGGCACAGCTAATTCTTAAGCTTCGTGAATAATAATAATACTAGTAATAATAACGCAAGAGGGAGGAGATATGGGGATATATGTATAGCTGATTCAATTTGTTATAAAGCAGAAACTAACACACCATTGTAAAGCAATTATACTCCAATAAAGATGTTAAAAAGATAAGAATGCTCAGATCTCACACCAATGTGCTGTCTGCTGACACTTGGTAATAACCTCAGACTCTGCTGGATTTCTAGAGCAGCCGTCATCCTGAAGTGTCACTTCATAGTGTTTCGCTCTGTTTCTTCCTAAGCAGACACTGGTTCTGTCAATCTTGGATTTTTCCTTTGTCGCTGGCTTTCTCTCTGAACCATCATCGTTCGTCTTAGATTTTATTTTGCCCCAACTTTAGATAAGCAAAAGTTCCTTTTTTTTTTTTAGAAAGAAAAGAGAAGTCAGCCAACCTCAGGGAACAGGTTTGAGGTTTTTTTTACCCAAATCCGATCAATAGATGCTGCAAAACATAAAGATCGTTAAGCCTTTCTACCAGAAGAGAAAAAAGAACTTCTAAGAATGCAACTGGCCAGACTCATAAAAGAGTTTTTCAAGCCCCTCTCCCCGCCAGGGGTCTTCAGTTGGTGAAGAGGTTTACAAATGTTATTAAAGACCAGATTTCTTTAAAAAAAAAAAAAAAAAATGCCTGAGCTTCTCCCCCTCTTCCTTTAATGCTTATTTGTAACGCTATGGGTAAATCACTCCCCCAAGAGTCTCGCTCTGGAAACTTATTATTCTCTTTATTAGTTTTTTAAGCACCACGGCGGGTGCTGCTGGGGTTACCAGCTCTCCAGCAATGGGCTGGGACCCTCCACAGTGCAGAGACCTGCCACCCGCAAGAAGGCACTCAGCCTTCTGCATGGCGTGGGCCCAGTTCTGACCCAAACCTTCATACGGAGCCCGAAAGTACCACGATTTCTGGCTGGATCGTGTTTGTTGTTTGGCGAGGAAGTGGGTGAGGCAGGGGACAGAGGTGAGGGGCGCTGTGTTGGGGAAACATGAGATAGGAAAGTAAGCCACTCAAGAGGCAAAATGGAAAGGAACCATCTGTTACTTTGGCAACCACCTGTACGTTTAGTCCATCATCCCCCAGTGGAAGTGACACAATATTGTCATCTACTAAAAAGGCAAGGAGACGCATGGCTCTCTTCAACCAGGCTGCAAGCCTCCCAGGCCTGGTGCCTCGCTGGCCACCTTGCCTTTCTGCCTATTCCAAAGCGTGTGCCCTCTGTTTTCCAAGCAAGGGTTAATAAAAGTAACGACTGAACATTTCTCTGCCAAATCTGCAAAACACACTCTCAGCCCCGAGACCAAATGGTTTCAATTCCCTGCTCCCTCTCCTCCCTCCTGCCTTCAAGATAATCCTGGGGGGAACGGGCTGTGCAGAGAGCAGGTTAGAAAGCTTCAGTGCTCAATCCTCCCACGGCCCACAGACAAACCTGCTCTGTTTTTCTTCAGATAACCTTGCCATGGCTCTCACTTCTGTTCCATGTCACCTTATTTGAATGTTTCTTTGTTCTGTTATCAGCCGCGGGGCAAAGGTCCAACTGTTTCTTTACGGAGGGTCATCGCCAAGGCTCCCGGGTTACCCGGGGACCATCCCTTACTCCTAGGCAGAAAGTGAGGATGCCAGGGCCAGCCCTGAGCCAGGCAGAGTCTCTTATGCAGGAGGTTGGGGGTCTCTCTCTCTCTCTCTCTCTCTCTCTCTCTCCCTTTTTTTGTAGAGCTTTCCAGCTGTCTTCCACCACACCCACCTTTCTGTTGCAGCTTCTCTTCACTGGTCTTCAGTTTCTAATGAAGCCAGTTTTCCCCTTATCTCTTTCTTAGCTTCTTCTCTCTCGCCCAGTGGACTCGGCCTCTGAGCCTCAATTTCCTCATCAGCAAAGGAGGATAAGGTGTGGCTTCCTGAAGTCACCGGCGGGGGAGAATGAGGCTGGGGTTAGGAAGTGATGGCTCCAGGCCTGGCATGTGCTAAATGCTCAGGAAGCAGCATCATTCACGGCGGTGGGATTATCCGTGTCACAGGCGGTGAGAACTGGAAAACTAACGAATGAATGCCATCTGGTCGAATCCTCCTGATTTGCATTGAGGAGCCAACGTCCAGAAATTGGAACTTCGTTTTCCAAGGGTGCTCAGGTGTGTGCGGGCACAGCTGGAGTTAGGAGTCCCGTCTCCTAAATCCTGTCTCTGTTGACTAAGCTGCTCAAAGGCCTGGAGCTCTGCTTCTTTGCACAGCCCCGGGGCTCCCGTGGCAAACGCCTTAGCAGTGAAGCTGCCCAGGTGAGGAGGAAGTGAGGGAGAAACTGGGTTTCGCTTGACGCATATTTTATATCCAAAAGATACTTCTGATCACAGTTTCCAACTCAGCTTCCTAAGTATATGGCAAGGTGTTTGCAGAGCCCACTCCTCCTTCTAAGAATCAATGAGGGTAATACAGAGAATCCTAACAACTTAAGAAAGGCCATCAAGGTCAAGTCTAAGGGCTATCTAGATTGGGATATGTCCCTCACAGTCCTGGACACAGGATGTTTGTAGAAGGACCTGGCCTTTCCTCCCAGAGCCAGTCCATTAGGGAAATGGCCCCGAAAGTGCCTTGTTCCCCTAACGGCCCATCAAGGCTCAGACTGGGTACTAACGATCGTCATTCTCATGGGTCTCCAAGCTATTTAGATTTTCAACCAAGACGACAAATTCCAAATATTGACAAAGTTATGTGCCCTAACTTTACCTTTTTAGAGCTTTAAGGGCTTTGGGGGGATGTGTTAACAGTGTGGTGTTCTGCTCTCCATACCCTTCGAGCCCTCAGCATCACCCTGAAACCTGCCCTTTCAGAGCTCGCACGGTGCCAGGCCACCCAGCCTTCACTGGCCTTTTCTATCGAATCTGGATGACGACCCTCAAGGACAGGTCCTGTCACCATCCTCATTTCACCAAGAAAGACCACCAGGTTCTGAGAGGGCAGAGCCTTGCCCAGCACCTGATTGGAGCTGGAACCCTCAACCCCACCCCCAACCTCCAGGCAGGGGCTGGAGATGGAGTTCAATCACGCGGCCAATGGTTAACTCAAGCCCGCCTACGTGATGAAACCCCAGACGAAACCTGAAACAACGAGGCTGAGGGGCTTCCTAGTTGGTGAGCATGTTGATGTCCCAGGAGGGTGGCACACCCTGATTCCACCAGGACAGAAACTTCTGCACCTGCCACCCTACCCTCCCACCCCGCCCCCAACCCAGACCTTGCTGCCCTACGAATCTCTTCATCTGGTTGCTCCTTTGTACCCTTTATAAGAAAGTGGTGATTGTTTAAGTATAGCCCTTTCCTGAACAACGTGAGTTATTCTAGCAAATTCTGGAACCTGAAGAGAGGGTCACGGGACCCCCAAATTGTTGTCAGACTGAAGTGGGAGTAGCCCGGGGACCCAGGACTTGCAACTGGTGTCTGAAGTGGTGGGTGGGCTGGTGGAACTGAGCCCCCGAACCTGTGGGGTCTGCACTAAATCTGGGTAATGCAGAATCGATGGGAATTGTAGGATACGCACTTGGTGGCAGAGAATTTGCGTTGGAATGGACGTACCCTCCATCCCCCCCCAGCCCCTGGATGAAGGGCCGCCATCCCATTCCCTGGCCTCTTTTTTCTTTTAAGGGTTTTGTTGTTGTTGTTGTTTTGTTATGTTATGTTTTGTTTCGTTTTTGGCCACGCTGCCCGGCTTGCGGGATCTTAGTTCCCCGAGGAGTGATCGTCAGAGCAGTGAAAGCGCCAAGTCCTAACCACTGGACCACCAGGGAATTCCCTCTCTAGCCTCTTTCTCACCAACTTCTCTCTGATCGAACGTCCGCCTTTCGATGTGGTCACAACCACCACATACCTTCTCCAGCTCCGGGACGTCCTCGTCGTGTTCAGCATGGTACCAGATTGTTGAGGGCGCACCAAGGAGCGGGTTCACGGGTAATTTCATCACTGAGGGGCAGACAGCCTAGCCTATTGCAGGCTGAAATTCACAATGGGAAACTCAAAAAGGAGTTATCTACCCTCTCCCCACATAAAAAGAGTTCTCAGCTGGCATAAAGCATCACGCTCCAACTGGAACATTTGGAAACACAATTTTGAAAGACTTACCATCAGTAATGTGATGGGTAGAACACACGTGAACCTCTGTTCGCGGTATGTGCACCCAACTCTCACCGCTAGAAAAGTAGTTTCACAAATGTTTCCTGGCTTCCCTTCAAGATTAGCAGGCATTGGTAATTAACAAGCAGCCCACTCCCACTTTGAAAGGTCGGTTTGCCCAGAATGACGTCTCCCACCTCGCTGATGTTACCGCACGTCGCTGATACAGTCGGCAGAGGCCCATAAATCAAGTTTCCCTTCCTTTTATTAAACTAGGGGCCAGTGATGGGGGAGTTTACGTTCCTTCCACAAATCTGTTGGGAAAACACGCAGCTTTCTTTCAGACCATTTTTTTTTTTCTTTCAAAACCCAACGTGTGAGCCTGTATCTTGTTCTCCTAACTCAACGCATAAAGTTCCCCGTGTCCCTGATGTGCCCCCCTCCCGTCCCCCCCAACAAAACTGAGCTGAGGTCTCCTCCAGCAATAAATAGTACATTGCAACTTTACATTCCCAGATGACTTTCCCACACGTGGCCCTTTTCGTTCTCTTTCCGGAGCAGAAAGGCTGTTGTAATCTTCCTTTCTAAATATGAGAAAAGCGAAGCCTAAACAGAAGGGCCAGCGTGTATTAAATATGTGTTCGGCGTGGGCCTAAGTCATTTCTGTGTATTTCCCCATTTGGTCCTTTCAACAGCCTGTAAAGCCAGTGCTATTAGTGACCTGCTTTACAGATGAGGACCCTGAGGCTTAAAGAAGCCAAAGAGATTATAGTGAGGGAATGGCTATAATCTCACCCCCAAGAGCACAAAGCCATCTCCATGGGCTCCCTGCCCAAGACTTCTTATCCTTGGGTGCCCTTCTAGGGTGTAAGCTTTGAAGGCAAGCCCCACCCTGCCTTCTTCCCTCGGGAGAACACCACAGGTCTCGACTCAATGGCATAAACAGACACCAACTCCATCTCTGTCAGCTTCTTCCCTGCCTCAGCGCACTTCCTACTAATATTCTCCCTCAGATCTCTCTCCTTGCTTGGCTCCCTTCCCTGGCTTTCCTTCTGCAAGCATCACCTTTCCTGGCCTCCTTCCCTGGCTCCTCCCGTGCTCAGAGGCCCTGCCCCTTCCCCTCCAGGCCACACTCAAAGCCACACCCACTGCCATCTCCTCAACTCCTGCCTCCAGGTGGAAACTGCAGGTTTCCAGGGGACCAGGCTAAAGCCTTCGAGTTGCCATACGTTTGGCCTCATTACTGGCTACATGGTATGGATCCAGTAAATCCTTGTTAAATTGACTCATAAACCCTTAAGGAGGAGTAACTAATCATTTCAATGAATAAGGCATTGAAACCACTAATAATAGCAGAATAAAAATGATTAACATCCCAGGCAATGTGCTGAGCATTGAACGTGCTTTTACCTATTCAAGCGACACCAAAACGCTAGAATACGTGCCGTTATTATTCCCATCCTGTAGCCGAGAAAATGAGGTTCTGAGAGATCAGGTGTTCACAAGATGACATAACTAGTAGACGGCACAGCCGTGACCTCAGTCGGGCCTCTGGCTCCAACTCCTTGGCGCCTCTGCCCCGTAGCTCACTGTGTGGTCCTGGTCGGGGCCCCCTGCTCTCCTGGTCCTCAAGGCCTCGTCTCTGAAACGAAGGGCATGAAGCAGGTGCTTCCCAAAGCCCATCTCAACATGAAAATGCCAAGGGTCTCTCCAGAGCTCTCCCATTTGTGGCGTTGGTTCTGCCAGAGGAAATCACGGAGCAGGGGACTTAGATCATGTCAGTGCGTGTGACTCACGCTGTACTTCCTGCCAGTACACGAAGCATCCACGCACAGCCCTGACCACGGCCATTTTCACTGTAATTTGAGGAGGGGGACTAACAGGGTGGGAGAGAGAAGGACAGCCCTCTTTTCTTGGGGATAATCATTGCTAAGCCTCGCTTTGTTCCATTTGTGAAAACATGTGTTTCTGGCCCAAGGGCAACTTCCGATGTTTACTCTGGGCCCAGCTTTGAACTGCAGGCACCAGCTGCTGGCAGCCTCTCGCCGTGTCCCATCTGGTCCCATCTCCAGGCCGGGCCGAGGCCTCAAACCGCCAGCCCTGCTGTGCCCTCGCTTCCTTTCTCAGGTAACACCTGACCCTTCTCGCTCTGTCTGGAGCTTCTTCCTTCCCTGAGTTCCCAGCCAGCCTGCCGTTCCTGGGAGCCCCCAGGAGGACCCAGGCCCTCTCACCCAGCACCTGGAGAAGCCACACTGCCCACGTGACCGCCTCCTGCAGTTCCGAGATGGGACAAGGTCCCTGAGAGCCGGTGGAAGGCAAAAGATGGACCCAGCTTTGCATTTCTCTCCTGCAGAACGGAGGCCAGTTGTCTTAGTCTGTTTGGGCTGCTCTACAAGAATCCCATAAACTGGGCAGCTTAAACAACAAGAAGTTATTTCTCACATTTCTGGAGGCTGGAAATCTAAGATCAAGGTACAGCAGATCCAGAATCTGGTGAGAGTCCCTCCCTGGTTTGCTGTCTTGCTGTAGCCTCACCGCCTCACATGGTGGAGAGAGAGAAAGACCATCTCTCTTGTGTCTCTTCGTTCAAGGACACTAATCCCGTTGATGAGGGCTCCACCCTCATGACCTAATCATTTCCCAAAGGCCCACCTCCTAATACCATGGCATAGGGGGTTTAGGCTTGGAAGCATACATTTGGAGGGGAGACATTCAGTCCATAACTCGGGGCAACCAGGCACTGTTAGTCGCCACCTTGGCACTCAGCTTCTGAGTCAACCCAGAATCTGCCAGGGAAGGTGGAAGAGACAGGACAAACCAGAAGTCTCTGCAGATCTAGCCCTGACGGGAGTGAACTGCAGACCTTCCTGCAACTGGCTGGGCCAACGGAAAGGCCTCAGGGAACTGCAGGCTGGCAGCCACCTGGGAGGCCACCTGTGTCCCATTTTATCTCTGTGTTCATCCCCCAGGAAGCAGGGATTCTGTCGGTGGTACTACGGACAAGGATGCCAAGAGCCCCTCGCAAATACTATAGGCCAGTAGGATAAGCAGGAATTGCCTTCATCGGACCATCAGCGGCTTTGAGCGGGGGCCTGGCAACAGGTCAAGGTGGGGACTCCGACCCCCTCCCCCCACCTCCGTTGCTTTGTCACCCCAGGGGTCTTCCTCCGTGAAATTTGTCAGAGTATTTGCTCAGAGCGTCGTTGTGCAGATCCGATGAGGAAACCCACTTACAGTGTTCAACATAGCTGTTACCATCATTGCCATTACAACTGATCATAAGCTCCTGGCCTCAGTTTTAATTTCACAAATGTGCAGGTTCATATTGGTAACAACCCGGGCACCTGTGAAAAATGTTGTCTGAGAACAGAGTTCACTCCAAATGCTCTCTCCCTCTGCTTTTTCTACCAAAGCTTATCCTCAACATTTCACAGCAACATTTGTGGTCCCTGCTTTTCTGAAGGCCAAATGCACAGCAGGAGGAGGTGGACTGGCACAAAACTGGCACTTCCAGGGCCCGGTTTGCCAGCAGGACATAATCCATATAATTTTTTCCGTCAAAGTCCTAAGGACTGAATTTGTGATTTTTCACTAATGAATGATAGCCAGACAGTACCTGGCCCCATGCCTCCTCCAAGACCACGTCGCCTGTTCCTGAAGTTTCTTTAGGCTGTGTTTCTTTGCTCAGTGGAATCGGGAGTTCTAACTCACCAGGAAAATATGTTTTACCTCTGAAGACGACTTGCCTTGAGCTCTGGACTTTCCACTCTCCTCTCTAAGTGAGAAGTGGCTCTGGCCAAGCCCTCCTCTCTAAAGGCATCCGTCCAAATGGGGGTCCCCAAAAGCTTGGCTCTTAGAGGAGCATGAGGGAACATAGACTCAGAGTGAAGATTCTGGAAGACATATGGCCTGGGGTGCGGGAGGGGAGTTTGAGGCTGCAGCCCCTCCCCCTGCCTTCTCTGCAGAAGCTCTTAACGCATCTGCATCATTTTCTGGGGTTTCGAGTTTGCTTGTTTGTTTGTTTGTTTGCTTGTTTCAGCCATGCCTCTCGGCTTGCAGGATCTTAGTTCCCTGGCAGTGAAAGTACCAAGTCCTAACTACTGGACCGCCAGGGCATCCCCGAGTTTTAAATAAGAGTATTAAACACACCCACATACACATTTTAAAATCCCTGAACCCCACCCGGTTCTCTCATTGTACAGGTAAGAAACAGGTGACTGGGGCAGGGGCAATTAGCATTGGTGACAGTTAAAATACCAGCCCCCAACCCCATGACCAGTGCTCTGAGCACAACAGTTGGTTGCCCTGAGAAAGGACCTAGAGCATCCTGACCTACCAGAAGCATCTGAGATCAGGGCTGCTCCCCGACGGATTCTTAAAGGTTTGCCAGTGTCGGGGGAAATGGACCTTCACCGACCAAGTCCTCTTCAGACATAGATATTCTGACATTTTCCCTGTACATTCACTTGGAGACCAGAAGTCCTTTATCGGTTAAAACACGGAGAGAGGGCTTCCCTGGTGGCGCAGTGGTTGAGAGTCCGCCTGCCGATGCAGGGGACGCGGGTTCGCGCCCCGGTCCGGGAGGATCCCACGTGCCGCGGAGCGGCTGGGCCCGTGAGCCGTGGCCGCTGAGCCTGCGCGTCCGGAGCCTGTGCTCCGCAACGGGAGAGGCCACAACAGTGAGAGGCCCGCGTACCGCAAAAAACAAACAAACAAACAAACAAAAAAAACCACGGGGAGAAAGCACACCAGCTATCTGGAGGCCAGATACTATTCCCAAATGTGTACATTTGACCTGCACAGTATTAACATTTTTAAAAAGTAATACGTTGTCAGTGCTTAAAAGTCAGGCATTTTTGCATTTTAAAAAATTCAGATTGTAGTTTCTTTCAGGCAGGGGCGGGGGCGGGCAGAATCAGACCGTCTGAGATGGGACCAAGAGTGGCCCTCATTTTCCCATGGCAAGGACTGGCCGGAGCGGAGGGGCTTCGTTCCCTTGAGAGGGGTCACGAGCTCTATGTCCCCCAGAGCTCCCCGCCCCCGCCCGACAGCTGCCCTCTGCACCCACCCCCTGCCGCCCGTAGGCAGGTGAGCTCGCACCCCAGAAGTGGACCTTGGGGTCTGGTTCCCTCATGACACATCCCTCTCCGGCCTCGACACCCCCATCCTCACCCCTAGGCCCATCTAGCTGCTCCTCGGAGCAGAAAAAGAAAGAAAACTTCGGCTAGCATCTGGAACGTGGGCGATTTCACACTGGCCTCGTGGTGTGACCGTGTCTGACACGGCGGGGCAAGGAAACAATTGTTGAGAAGATTAATGAAGGATTTGTCATCGGTGCCGGACCTGCTTGGAAGTCTCAGGTCTGTTTCCAGCCTGGATTTTAGTAAAACGCGACGTGTTTCGTGTCTAAGGAGAGTATGTATTTTTCTCCAGAGAGTAAAGTTTCAAGGGAGAGAATTATCCAGTAAAGCTGTCCAGCACTTATCATCCCAAAGAGATAAGACCCCCTCAACTCCAGGGATAAGGTGTGCAGAATCAATGCAGAGGGAGAAACCCTCCCAGAAGATCCCGCCTGTCCTGGCCTGGGGGCAGAGTGGCCGGGTGGTGGGCGGCAGGGCTGCAAGGGAAAGCCTGTCATCGCGCCGAGTCCTGCAGGAAACTGCACGGCCTCCCAGCTGTTCCAAGCTCAGATTAACCTATCGCATCCTGAATACGCATCAGAAACAAAAACAGTTTTTGACGTGGCTGCCTTCAGGTTTTCTTCTCCCCTCTTACTTCCTTCCAGCCGCCTTCCGTGGTACCAGCCCAGGAGTGTAGGGTCCAGGCCTCTCCCCGCCACCGCCCACAGCCACCCCACTCCCCAGTGACAAACAGACCCACTATATTTCTCCTTTGATTGTGTGCCCTCCTTGGGCATTTACATGTGCCTTTTCATAAACGCTTCTTGGAAGAAACTCATTAACGTGCCGAAGTATACACTGAAGCACTGTGCGTGCTGTGGCTCAAACGGTTTTCGGGATCTGAGAACCTTGATGGAATTTGATTCGGAGCTCCAGTAGGAAAAGCAAATAATGAGGGTTTCTCAGATTGAACCATACGCGGAAGAGGGTGAGCCCGGACCCCCACCTGCATAGTGACCTCCGCGTGCCCACTTCCACTCCCTCCACCCCTCAGAGGTTCATCAGAGTCTGGGGGGTATCTCGGGTGCGATTTGCAAACCTCTGCTATGAAGTCTTGCCCATATGTGGGGTGAGGGTGGTGACCAGTGGTGGCGACGGTAATGGTAGCGACGGCGATAGAGGCTCTCATGATGATTGTGGTGGTGTAATTGTGTGAAGGTGATGTAATTGGTGGTGGTGATGGCGTCAGTGCTGGTGATCACTGGAATGCTGGTGTCGTTGTAATGGTGGTGGGGGGGGAAGTGGGTTGGGGGATGGTGGTAGGTGGTGCTATTAGTGTCAGCGGTGGCAACGGTAGTGATTGTGGAAGTGATCTCAAGGACACAGCAGTGAGCAGTGGCTTGAAGCAGGATCTTAGTTCCCTGCCCAGGAACTGAACCTGGGTAGCCTGGGTGGAGACCAGGAATCCTAGCCGCTAGACCACTAGGGACTGGAGGCTAGAAGAAAAGTTTCCCTGGCTCTTGCGCCTTTTGGAATCAAGAATGTTTCAAGGAGGCGAAAGCTGTAAACACAGGTACAAAGCTTAATATTAGAGACCCAGCACAGCAAGTGGGAGAGCACACAGAGAAACAGTTTGCTTATTTAAGACAGAAGCAAGGCAGAGACACACAGCCAGAGAGAAAGGGTGTGGGCATCCTCCCTAATGAGGAGTGCGGTAACCAGTGGGTTAAGTCACTTATGTAGGGCAGTTCTTTGTTTACCTTTGGCCACTTATCTGGTTTCTTCTTCCACACCTGCCCTGCCCTAGGGCCCTCCCCGACATGCGCGTGCAACTGTTTTCCGAGATGGATCCCAGCACAGACGCCCATGAGAAGGTTGATACCACCTATTATGGGATGACGCCCCCTCCCTTCCTGACCCCCAAGGAACCTTTCTGTGCATGTGTAGTTGGGAGAATGAGATCTATGTGGTCTCTTTATCTTTTATCTGGGCAGGACTCAGCTCCTCTGTGCCCCTGCCATTACTGTTATCTTCAAGTGTCAACTGGAGACAGAGTCCAGCTGTTTACCCTGTTCCTGTTGTTATTTCTATCTGGAGGTGTAAACAGGAGGCTGGCTGTAAATGTCTAACCTGGAGCCCATCTAGTTCCTGCCTCAGTAGTAGTGGGTGTTCTGATAACAGTGTTCGTGGTGATGGTGGTGGAGGTTGTGCTGCCATGTCTGTGGTGGAGGTGGGGAAGCCAGGGGATGTAGGAGTTTTTGCAACAAAAGACCAGGTAGCTGGAACATCGAAAGATTACTGTTAATAAAAGAAAGCCAGATATCTCACGTCAAGGAATTGAGCGCTTTTCTATGCATGGGAAGATGCAAGAGTCTGGGCTCACTGAAATCATTCCTTTGATATGCACCTCAGCTATCTGGGGCCAGCAACCTGTGCTTTCTCATCCTGAGTTCCCTCAGGGCTCAAAGTCCAGGAGGCTGCAATGCGATGGCTTGATGGCTGCAACATCGTTTGTTTACTGATGTGGCAGGCAGTATTTTAGTTCTCAAATGGTTTTAAAATATAAGTCAAAGGAAGATAAAACAAGAGCTTGTGGAACTCATGGAAAGAACTATCCCTCAGAGACCTGAGAAGCAAGCTGAGGACAGTGGCCCAGCCCAGCTCGTGGAGCCACGTGCAGGAGCCTGGTACCTGGCCTTGCAGGTGACGTGGGCTTTGGCTGCACTGACCACCAGAGAACCACGGCCCTGGGAGCACACTGTGGGTGGCAAATCTCACGCAGGTATGTGATTCACATATGGGTATGACAAACCCAGAGAAACCCAGACAGTTGGCCATCCTGCCTGGACATGAACGGAGGAACCCAGAGAAGGGATTTTGCAGTCAGACCTCTGGAGCTGGGGGAGCATGGGGACCTTCCTCTTCAGAAACAACATCATTTCCTACAATACTATTAATTATTGGTTGGTATTTTAAAGTACCATATATTTAGGCTAAAAAAAACTATCAGGTCCCTACTGTCTGCCAGGCACTCAGGTGTCATACAAGAGTGATTGATGCCAGGGTACACAGGCTGGGCAACACCCCGGCTGGCCAAACCTGACACAGGAACCCCCCCGGCTGCTCAGCTATCCTCACCCCTCCTCTGGTATCGGCACTGGGGCATCACCGCACCAGCAGGGGACCCAGTTCTTTCTCATCAAGCACTTGGACCCATGCTTGCCAGGTGGAGGTCTTAATTTTATCACAGGTGTGCCTTCCAAGGTCCTTGTCCGTCCCCTTCTTTCATCCTTGGGAACTGCCTTGAATGTCCTTTTTTAAGAAGGTCTGCCTTCCCTGGGGGTCTGGGGTGGGTTCCACATAGCTTTGTCCCAAATCTCATCTACCCTTCTCTCAGCAAGAGCATCCTCAGAGAGATGACAAATGCATCCAGGAGATTCCAAGAAAGAAACAGGGGAGAATTATTGCTCTAAAGACGTAGAGGGAGAAGGTGGGAAATGTCTTAGTGAATTAAGGATGCCCAAAATAAAACTAGTGAGAAAGCAAATCCTACCTGGGATCATATGAGATGTTGACCTCTTTCTTAGTGCTCTGTTGATTTCCACATTTGGAAGGTGGGCATATATCACTTTTATCATCAGAAAATGTAAGTCTAAAAGAATTTTTAAAGACCTACCTATTCAAAGTTAGCATAGTAACTTTTGTGGCAATAAGACTTTCCCCTATTTTTCATTCATAACATTTTGACATAGAACAGGGATCGTAACCCTGGCTACGCACATAGAATCAGATGCTTGCAAAATTGCATTTGGGGGATGGATATCACCCCGTGCAGCAAATTAAGCCAAGCCAGTTCAAGTTTATGCTGGTATTTCCCACCCACTGGGGGCACCCAGCGATGGAGCCCCAGACAGATGGGAAGAAATATTTTCAGCTGTGCGGAGAATCACAGAGAGAATAACCATGTTCTGATTGCTTTAAAAATAGCCATCTTTTCCGATTTTTGTTTTTTACTTGGGATATAGTTGTTTTACAATGTTGTGTTAGTTTCTACTGTTCAGCGAAGTGGAGTTCCCTGTGCTATACAGCAGGTTCTCATTAGTTACCTATTTTATACAGATTAGTGTATATATGTCAGTCCCAATCTCCCAGTTCATCACATCCCCCCCCACCCCGCTTTTCCAATTTTAAATCAGCAAATGCAAATGTGAAAATGTCCACATCTCAGCCCTATAAGAGTAAGGACGGGCCTCAACAAAATCCATGAAGGTGGTTCTGTGCTTAAATGGAGACGAATAGACCTTTGCCTTTGGCCTTTGTGGGAGGCTTAACTGCTGGCCCTGCACTGCCCACCTTCCCCCTCGAATCTCGTCCTCTGCTTGCCTTCTCCTAAGCAGTCAGGACTCCTTTAAGAGTGCCCCAAGCTTGTGCTTTTCTGTTATGTGATGGTGCTGAGTTGGGGAAGTGGGTTGGTGAGCCCGAGAAGGAGGAAGCAAGCTCAGGGGTGGAGGGACCAGGATGCTGTTGCCTTGGGAAATGGAGCGATTTTTTTTTTTTTTTTTTTTTTAGGTATTTGATAAACCAAAAAGAGTGTGATAAATGTGCACTAACATGAGTTGATTTGTAAAATGCAAAACAGTGATGCATGGTTCATGCAAAATAAGTAATTCACCTACTGGTTGTCTCTGGTTAAGCGTCCTGCATACACAGACCGGCAGGCAGCAGTCCCATGGCCCTCACCACTCAGGGAAAACTCAGGGGCAGGGGACAATTCCAGGCCCTGTCTGCCAGGTTCTGAAGAAGTCACCTTCTCCCAGCCTCAAACACAGCTGCAGAATGCAAACCTGAAGGTAAGAAGATATAGAGTAAACTTAATTACAACTTAATTACAAAGTGAAAAAAAAAAAACTTGGGGGTTGTTTCCTGTTAGATCCTTGGGCCTCTAGCAGTTCCTGGTATAAAATATCTGCTCATTAAATATCTGAATAAATGAATCAGTGAATGAAATTGCCAAAATAACTGATGTCTTATAAAATATACTAAAGCACTATCCCGTTCAAAAGTGGCCACAGTTAAGAGGACATCAAGTTAAATGGACATGAGGATCAAAAACCACAGGCTTGCATCATCATTTTAAAAATCACAGCTTGGGCTTCCCTGGTGGTACACTGGTTAAGAATCCACCTGCCAATGCGGGAGACACAGGTTCGAGCTCCGGTCCGGGAAGATCCCACATGCCGCGGAGCAAATAAGCCCGTGCACCACAACTACTGAGCCTGCGCTCTAGAGCCCGCGAGCCACAACTACTGAGCCCATGTGCTGCAACTACTGAAGCCCGCGCGCCTAGAGCCCGTGGTCCACAACAAGAGAAGCCACCGCCATGAGAAGCCCTCGCACCGCAACAAAGAGTAGACCCCGCTCACCGCGACTAGAGAAAGCCCGCGCGCAGCAACGAAGACCCAATGCAGCCAAACATTAATTAATTAATTTTTTTTTTTTTAAAAAGAGAGAGCTTTAAAACTCACAGCTAAGTGGGGAAACAAGTGCCCCCACGTGCGTTAGCGATGCTGCCGTGCCTTTGCTGCAGGCGTGTCCTTTACTCAGATGCGATGGGGTAGAGATCTTGGTCACGTCAGTGGTACCATGGCCTTGTACTTAGGACCGAATTTTTCAGGTGAGCAGGTGAAAAAAAAAATTAAGTTCTCCAGAACACAAGACCCCTCAGCACATGCTCTCTCACAGAATGGAATGAGTCACATTAAGTCACGTCAGGGATCAAAGTGATGCTGGCATTTTCTAAGTGGCAGAAGGGGATGCTGTCTGGAAGCCAGAGAGAGGAGCGGGACTTAGGCGTGTGCTGGTGTTGCAGAGTATCCTTCAAGCCCTCAAGGCTGTCCTCCTGCCCCACTCCACCCCCAGTTCATCCTGAAACATCATCTTTGCCTAAGTTTAACTTTCTCCAGAACACTTCTGCGTTGTTTATAATGCCTACCCCCCTCTAAGGAGGGGTCCCCGCTCCCTGGGCCACCACGTGTTCCACTGACCACTGTGCAGGGCTGGGATATGTGCTGGGATTGGAGCTGGGGCAGAACCGAGTGCCTCCTGGCAATGGGGGATGAAGACCTGGCAGCTGCACTGCGGATGGCACGAGGGGGGATGCTAGTGCTGTGGCTGATACGCCTCTGAGCTCAGAGACTTCCCCTGGAAGCTTCTTTCTTGCTCCCAGGCCATGAATGGTCAGCAGGCAGCCTTCCACATGGCAATTCAGGGATCCAGGATCCATCAGTCTGTGGTGACTTCCACCCAGTGGACAACCCCTCGGATCAAGAAGTGATGCATATCCTGTCCACTCTGGTTTCACTGGCAAGGACTGGTCAAGGGGTCGCATCCAGATGCCAGGGGTGCTGGGGACTTGGCCCCTGGCTGGGCAGCTGCTTCCCATCACAACTCCACACAATGGAAAGGGAGCAAGGATCTCCTGGAGGAGGGGAGGAGCCACTGAGCCAGGCTGGGCAGGAAGGAGTCAGAAAAATAACCCTGCAGGGACCAGTCCCGATGCACCAGTTGGTGACTGGGTTGCGCCTTCCCTGGAAACTTTCAGTAGAGTTTTGTGATGCGTGATATTTTCACGTGACTGGCTTCTTTGCGGGGAGCTGGAAAGACACTGAGTTCTGGACTTGGTCTTGGGTGGAGAGAAATAGGAGTACCAGAGCCAGCTTCATTACTCTTACATCACATAGATGGGCAATCCCAGCTTTGCGCTAGTCTGGTGCTACCTATGAAAATTTTCATACTACCGTGTAACTGGCAACGGTGTTCCTGAAATTAGTATCCACATTTTACTCACGTGGATATTGAAATGCAAGCTGTAAGGAAGTTGTCTCCCCCAAAATTCATGTCCACTTGGAACCTCAGAATGTGTCCTGATTTGGAGATAGGATCTTGGCGGGTATAGTTAGGTAAGATAAGGTCATACTGGATTAGGGTGAGCCCTAGATCCAATATGACCAATGTCCTTGTAAGAAGAGGAGAGACACACAGGGAAGAACAGCACGTGAAGACAGAGGCAGAGGCTGGAGATGCATCTACAAACCAAAGGACACCAAGGATAGCCGGCCGTCACCAACAGCTAGAGGGACAAGGAAGGTCCTCCCCTGGATCCTTCAGAGAGAGCAGGGCCCTGCTGACACCTTGATTTCAGACATCTGGCCTCCAGAACTGTGAGGGAATACATGTCTGCTGTCACAAGCCACCCGGTTTGTGGTCATTTGTTACTGCAGCCACAGGAGACTAACACAGAAGGGGATGGTCGGGGTGGGGGAAGGTTAATAAAAACATGGATGTTAAAAAAGTGTAGTTATCAGTGGCTCTCCATAGCCCATCCTTGCCTCTCTCCTTAACTCTAGACAATTTTCCCGACAGAATCTAAATCTCTCCTGCTAACGGTACGTAGGAACATCCAGTACATCAAGTCTGGAGGCTAAGCCACGCCTCCCCTCTCTGCTGTGCCCTCCCCCTGCCCCTCCCTCCATCTACCTACGTGTCCTGGCTGCGAGCCTTGCAGACCCGCCTGCCTCCTCTGTCCTCCGCACCACCCACATCGAATCCTACCTCCTGGTCCCTCACCTCTGCCTCCCAGGTCCCCTTTCCTGAAGGCAACTTGGTGCTCCCCAGCCTCTGTGGTCCTTTCCGTGGGTAATGCTCCTGCACTCCACCACAGACAGAGCTTGCTACACCTCAAATCGGGCCACATCACCCCTTCCCCAACTTCCCCCAACCTTCTGCTGATGCGATGGGTCTAGATAGATCCCTCGATGACACCCGAGTCAAGCGCTCAACATGGGTTTTACCTAAATGACCCCTCACAACACCCAAACGTAGGTCCAGCCATTACCTCCTCTGATAGTCAAGAGAGCTGAGATGGAGGAAAGATAGCAGAGGGGGGCTGCAGTGCTCCCCCAAAGTAAGGCAGTTCTGTTGAAAAACTTGAACTTAGAATTAAAGAATAAAACACATGGACTCTCCCCCAAATCAGCCATCTGCGCCCCCATTAAAACGCAAATCATCGTGGCACTTATGAAATAGTAATAATAATAAAAGATGTTGCGCTATTTGGAAACTGTGTTGAGTCTGCAGAGTTTGTAAGATCATCCATGAAAAGTCCCATCTTTGAAATCTCTTCAGAATCTCTAAAGTCTGATACCAACCAGGTGAGCGTTCCCTGTTGACTGCAGTTAGGGGCCCAGAGGAATAAGGTGTGCCTCCAAGGAGTCTTTCGTGGTAGCTCTCATGCAAAATGCTACCCCAACACATCTGGGTAATCACACTGGCTATTGTATACCTCTTATCCAAACAACTGTTATAGACTGAATGTTTGTGACCCGCCCCCCCAATTTAAGATGTTGAAGTTCCAGCCCCCAATGTGATGGGTTTTGGAGGTGGGGGTCTTTGGGAGGTGATTAAGTTTAGATCAGGTCATCAGGCGGTGCTCTCTCGTGATGATCCCTTAGAAGAAGAGGAAGAGACAGGAGAGCTCTGTCTCTTTGTCTCCCTCCCCCTCTCCCCCTCTGCTGACCCCTTTTCTCCTCTTCCTCCATTTTCCTCTCACTCTTCCCCTCCCCCTCCTCCTCCTTTTTCTCCTCCTCTTTCTTCATCTTCTTCTTCCCATTCTTCTTCCTCTCCTTCTTCTCCTCTCTCCTCTCTCTCTCTCTCTCTCTATCTCTCTCTATCTCTCTCTATCTCTCTCTGCGAGGACGTGTAGTAGGGAGGTACTTCTTCTCCTCTCTCCTCTCTCTCTCTCTCTATCTCTCTCTATCTCTCTCTCCCCCCCTCCTCCCTTCCCCATCAACCCTCCCCTCCCCGCTAGCACCTGCCAAGGAAAGGCCACGTGAAGACATAACAGGAAGGCAGCCATCTGCAAGCAAGGAAGAGAGTCCCCACCAGGCACGGAATCTGCGGGTACCTTGATCTTGACTTCTCAGTCTCCAGAAGCATGATAAATAAATGTGTGTTGTCTAAGCCACCCGTCTATGGTATTTTGTTATGGCAGCCCTGACTAAGAAAGCAACTGAGATCTCCTTTAGAAACCTGAATAACATTTAACCAGAAAAAGTCAACAGAATGTATGACAACATTCTGACCTAGCTTCGGCACCCCACCTCCACTCCCCGCCCCCATCTCCCTTTGTGAGCGTAAGTGGTTACCAAACCTTTTCAAACGATATTTTCCCTACTGGACTGAACAGAAAAACATAAATACCGTACTTAAAATACTGCAATTGTCTTTACCAGGCAAATCACTTTAAGGAAATAACAGTTCTTCCCTTTATATATGGTCTTAACGTATTTTCCTACAAGAAAAAAAGAATAAACCAAATTTTACATATGAAATTAGCATTAAGGTAGAAAAACGATGACTTTCAGATTCCAGTCACTTGATCTGTGACAATTCTGACCCATAAGGTCCATATAAAAAAATGAACACGGCTTTTCCATGTGCACGGGGCCACCATAAAGTTCTTAAGGTCATAAAGAGCGCCTCTTGTGGCTGTATTGGTTTCCTATTTCAGATCGTTTGAGATATCAAATTATCCCAAACCTAACAGCTTAAAATAACACTCATTTGTCAGCTTACATCTTCTTAGGTGAGACGTCCATGGCTGGCGTGGAGGGGTCCTCTGCCTAGGATCTTACAGGACTGAAATCAAAGCATCAGATGGGTGCATTCTTTTCTGGATGTTCTAGGGAAGATTCAGCCTGCAAGCTCATTCAGGTGGTTGGATGACTGAGTTGTAGGACTGACATCTCTGTTTCTTTGCTGGCTGTCAGCCAGAGGTCACTTTCAGCTCCAAGAGGCCAGCTGCATTCCCTGACACACACCCTCCTCCATCTTCAAAACCAGCAAAGGAAACCTCCTTCTCAAGTCCCTCTCACCCTTCAAATCTCTCTTCTAAGACCTCGCCTGATTAGGTCAGGCTCACCCAGGGTAATCTCCTTTCCGTAAACTCAACTGACTGGGGACCTTAATTACATCTGCAGAATCCCTTCACAGCAGCACCTAGGTTAGTGTTTGATTGAATAGCTGGGAGAAGGTGTGTGTGTACAGGGGCGGGATCTTGGGAGCCACCTTAGGATTCCACCTACCTCAGTGCCTTGGCTTTGGGTCACTGGGCCTCATTATCTTCTTGATTCAAAAAGAGCAGGAAAAGATCTCTTACTTCTAATTATTTTGATATGCCAGAAAGTGAAACTTATTTTGGAGCTGACAATCTATTCTGTGGCCAAACTGGCAAAATTTCAGAGACCAAAATAAAACCCAGCCTACTCTGAAACGTGTTTGTGCAGGCCCAGCAGTATAGTCCCTCACCAGCTATTGGCATGATCAGAACAGCCCAGGCACCCCGAGACACCAGGTGGTGCTCCAGGGACCACGGGGGCCTGCACAGGGGGGTCTGACCCCATCATCTCACCCACACTCACTGCTCTTAGAAGGCGCTCTGGTGTCTAAACCCTCACTCCTCAAAGTGCAGTCCTGACCGACAGCATCGGGACCACCTGAGAGACTGGAGCAAATGTGGAATCTCAGGTCCCACCCCAGATCTGCTGAAGCAGAATCAGCCTTTCGACAAGATTCCGGAGAATTTATGTGCACAGCAGAGTTTGAGGAGCCCTGGTGTAAACCACGCGCCCGAGGACCATACGTTAACGCGTTCTACAAAATGCACTGAAGACGTGGTGAAGACTGAACGTGTTACCCCTCCCCCGCTCAAGTCCACATTGGCCCCTGCGCCGGCAGAGCCTTGATAGTGACCTAGATCCGCGCTGCATCCAGCCACGTGAGGGGAATCTCTCGACTCTGGCAGTGTTTCCCTAGAATTGCTCCCATCTCTCTGAGTAACACTTTCCCTGGATGCCCAATTCTCTGGCTGTGGCTTTTTCCACCAGAGAACCCCACAGGTACCCACGGCTGGGAGGGCCTTGATTTTTTTCAACTGTAGCCCCACCACTAGGTGCTCACTGGGGTCCCTCAGGGACCCCACAGATAGAGGGACCTCCACCCCAAATGTTGCCCACCTCTGTGTTGGAGGGGCTCACACAGCACTTAAGCGAACAGTGTCACTGGCTCGCAGCTGATTGGCCAGCACTGGTCACGTGCCCCACCCAGCCACCAGGCAGGAAGCGCCAGCCGGCCACACCTGGACGTGGAGAACTGCAACCATTCAGGGAAGGCCTGCGGCTGCATGAAGGGTTTCCCCCGGCCAGCAGGTCCCAGAACCTGGGTCTCCAGGTTTGTCATCCTCAGAACAGGCCGATTCTGCCAGGTTCCAGAAAGCGAAGCTGTGCTGCAGGCTTGGAAGCAGGCTGCATCTTGGTGCCTTTCCTTGGGGCTTGGCGGGTTTCCAGCAAGTCACTTAACCTTCCTGGGCCTTGTTTCCTGGTGTGTAACAAGGGCTTCATAGCATCTCCCTCCTAGGACTGTGTGGCAGGATAAGGATTAAAAGAGGAAGAGAATTCAGGGTTGTAGGGACTAAAGGTCCAAACTTCACCACCCAAACCCTCAGGCTACAGACTTGCTGTCACACCTCTGGGGGTGAATTGACTGGGTGTGGTTCCAGCATAGAGCTGGTGTCCTACTTGGTCCAAACTTCACAACCTGCTCTGCGAATCAGGAGGAAAGCGGCCTTGCATCTGGGGCTACCTGCATCCGTGAAGGGCCCAGCACGCCGGCTCCAACCATGTGTAGCTCTGACCATTAGGGCACCTCAGAAGCACAGCTTGTGGTACACGGAGGCTTGGAGAACTGGTGGGTCACTTTCAGGAGTTCTTCCTGCGAGGAACCAGCTTCCCTTTCTTTCCTGTTTTCTTGGGCCCTATCACCAGGCCAGGTACAGAAGCAGGAGCTCTTACCTTGTATTATGCAGACAAACTTCCTGATGAGGAAGGGCCAGCTCCCAAAGAGGTTTGGATTCTTAACTGGGATGGAACCGAGTCTAGAACAGAGCGCACTGACTGTCTCCCAGCTTTGCCCCCGATCCCTGCTGGGGACACCAGGGACGAGCGGTTGTCCCAGCCTGCCCGAGGACAGGGTCCCCTGATCCCTTCATACTCAGATCCCACCTGTGCTTGGAGGTGCCTCAGAATCCCCAGAACTGATGCCCCCAAAAGAGCCCAAGCACTTCTTCACGCTGTTGCATCTTCACCCAGACGCTGTGCCTAAGGAGCTTGTTGACATCAGGGGACACGCCCAGGATTCTGAAGACAGAATTTTGCCTTTATCCCCATGGTGATTGGGGCTGGTGAAACATATGATTTTTCACACCCCCATATTTAGAAACTGGCAACACTTGTATAAGTTCGGGCCCTAAGAGCAGCTGGCCTTCTAAAGCACCAGTTTGTTTTACAAGGTGTTTTTGTTGGTTGTTATTTGGGAATGTGACCGTCATTTTCTCATTTCAAGCCATACACGAAGAAAAACATCACCTGTCCAGGAAAACCATTGTAACATGTTGTGTTTCAAAGGGGCTAATTTTGGATGGGCCTCAGAAGTTTCTAGATGTCTAAAACAGTCCTGTGTTCTCAGGTGGAAAGAGAGAAGCATCCCTTTACCAAACAGAGGCTGTGGTATCTGCAGCCCACCTGAGAATACTTTCCAAAATGTCTCATTCACGCTAGTGGGTTTCATCAAGGGAGGCAAGGCCTCCTTGGGGACATTTAGGAAGTCGATGGGACCTTGTCTGTTGTCACCATGATGGGGGAGGGACTCTGACAGCATTTGTCAGATACAAATCAGGAACTCCGGGAGAGTCCTTCACAGCAAAGAATCACGCCACATCTCCTGTGATTTTCGAACGTTATTCTTGACATCTGTGTAGGTGAAAATCCATTCATTATTATCTGAGCCTGAATTGAACCCCGTATTACATGTAAACATTGTGTTGTGTTTTTTTTTAACATGGCTTAAAATATACTGACTCTCCCAGTAATATGCCCCCACTGCACATATCAAGAGAAATCTATACAGTACTTTGATTTGTTTGGAATTTTTCCAAGAGCCATTCTTCAGTCTGGACAATTAGGGCACAAACACCATTGCTTTCCAGGTGTTTCCATCGCCGGAACCACACCCCTGCTCTGGTCTGCATTTGTAGCTGTTGCACTCGTGGTGATTCTATATTTAGAAGCAGGCCAGTGTGCAGACGTCACTCAGAGAATCCTTTCGCCCAGCAGGGCACAGTGGCGAGAGTAAGGGATATAGGCAAGGGGAAAAAAAGGCTGAAATATGCATCTTAGGTTCCCCAGTATTTAAGTTTATACCACAGACCCAAAACATAATCGTGTCTAAGAAAGACAAAAAAAGTCCATGTATGAAAAGTTCCCTTTGGGGACGGGATGGGTCAGTGTAATTAGAATTCAGATCCCATGGCCTCCAAATCTCTTCCAGGATTCTGTCTTCTGCACCAACAAGGATTTAGGTGCACCAAGAGATCTCCCTGGGCCGGCAAATCCTTGCGGCTTACAGACATGCCGGTCACAGCCATTGCCCTTCCTGGCTAAGGTCAAACATTACATCCCCAGCCTGATGGCAGAGTCTGGATTTTGTAGCAACTGGTGCCCTGGTTCTGCTCTCACCTGCTAGAGAGGCGCCCCATCACTTAGTGCAGGCGCCAACGAGCCCAGATTGAGGTCCCAGCTCCCCTTGTTCCGGCCAGGTGACCCTGGGCTGACTCCTCACCCTAAGCCTCTGTTTTCTAAGGGAGGACAAGAGTATTTCCTCATAGGGTTGTGGAGGAGGCTGCATGGGGTAACGAGCAATGGTCCTAGGGCAGTGTTTAGAGGGAGGGTTTCTCCCCTAGCAAAGATGACCCTCCCACTGCTGTCATGTCTAGATTCCACTGTCCTGGAGCAGGTTTAGTACAGCTTTGGGCTCAAGTGTAGGGTGAACCCCTTCCTTAACTTTCCATCCCAAATGGCATCTCATCTTGTGGGTCCTTAGTCCAACCTGGAGGCATCCTAACTCCCCACCAGGGTGACACTGGAAACTTTGGCAAGCTTATCATCCTGACAGTCTCCAAGGGGTACCATTCTTCCCCTGACCCCTGTAGACCCTGCCTGTCTTCAAGCTTCTCCCACCGTGACGCTGAGATCTGAAAGGTCAGGTGCTGAGGCTCATTACCTTCTGTCTTTCCAGAGCAATGGACACAGTGAGTGCTTAATAACTGCTCACTGCATGGATGGATAGAGAGATGGATGGATGGATGGGTGGGTGGAATGATGGATGGAAGGATGGATGGATGGATAGAAGGATGGAATGATGGATGGATGGATGGAATGATGGATGGATGGATGGAATGATGGATGGATGGATGGAATGAATGATGGATGGATGGATGGAATGATGGATGGATGGATGGATGGATGGATGGACAGATCTGATAGCAAACTCAGCCCAGACAGAAAGCCCCACATTAGATGACAGTTGTTTCGAAGTGGCTCTCTCTCCTCCCTGGGAGAGAAAGGAGCTCTCCCCTCCTGCCTGAGGCCCCCTCTCCAGGGGTCTCTGCAGAAGCAGAGACGAGAGAAACTGGTGGTAGTTTGAGTTCATCACAAATCTCAAATCATTTTTCAAACTCTTGGCCCAGTCCCTTGGACCTTTTGCCAAGCACGTTTCTCCTTGGTTTTTAAACCCTGGGGAAATATTATCTGAATGTTTCCAATTCATTTATGCTCAGCTCATCAAAATGCCATTTTATAAGGGCTGTGTGAACTCCAAAAGGTCTGGGAAGATTTCCCTGCGCGTGGTTATGTGTGAAAGGCAGCCTGGGTCTTCCTAAGTAGATGGAGTGCCCCGCTGTGCTGTGGGCAGTGCGGACCCCCATCCCCCGCCCCCTTGATAACCTGGGCAGGCTTAAGAACAGACAAATCCCACTTTAGGGAAGGAGGTCAGGCTGGGCGCTGTCCAGGCCACCTTACCTCCACAAACAAGAAAGAACTCTTGGACCCAGTTAGGAGATTTGAGTCCCCAAATGCAAACATTTTCAGAAAGAATCCTCCTATGCAAACATTCCTTTAAATGCAAATGAGGAGTCTCCAGAATTCTCCAGATGGGTGCTGAAAGTGGGAGGGACATATCCAAGACATGGAGGCTAAAAGAGTCTCAGCTTCCTCTTCCATTTCTTCCTGACTGGTTTAAAGGTTTAAGAGGGATTGTGTCCTCCAGTGCCCAGAGCCCTGCTGGATTCAGGATCCCCTTCAAGGGCGTCCGGGAAGCGTCTGGGGTGGTCTGATCTCCTCACAGCCTCCAACTCACTCTACAATGCAGCCTGGAGACAGAAGGAGAGCAAATGCACAGGATCGTCTGGAAACCCCTTCTCCATTCCCTACCACCTATCCCCTCCTCCCATGAGCAACTCTCCAAATGTAGGGATGGAAATATCTTCCTCACCCCCAACCACTTCTTCACTTTCACCTCCATGACACAGTTCAGATCTTTCCTGTGGGAGGTGAGGGGGTGCACCAGAAATCAGAAAATCAGAAAAAGCAGAAGTCAATAAAATTGAAAACAGAAAGTCAATAGAGAAAATCAATGAAACAAAAAATTGATTCTTTGAAAAGATCAATAAAACTGACAAACCTCTAGCAAGACCGGCAAAAAAGAGAAAATACAAATTACCAGTATCATCAATGAAATGGGATAAAACAAGAGATATAACAGATATCACATGGATAATAAGGAAATAATACAAACTACACTACATGCATAAATTTGACAACTTAGATGAAATGAACAAATGCCTTGAAAATTAGTAACCACCACAATTTATCTAAGATGAAAGAGATACTATGAACAGCCCTATAACTAATAAATAAATTTAACTCATAATTTTAAAACTTCCTAAACAGAAATCTCCAGGCCCAGGTGATTTCACTGAAAGGAAGTTTTTTTATTTTAACACAGATTTTACACAGTTTCTTCCAGAAAATAGAAATTTATTTTATGAACCTAGTATTACTTGATATCAAACCAGACAAAGACAGTATAAAAAAGAAAACTACAGACAAGACAAATGTATCTCACGACTATGGATGCTAAAATCCTTAACAACATATTAATAAATAAAATTTAGCAGTATATAAAAAGAATATCACATGGTAAGTGGGGTATATTTCAGAGACGCAAGGTTGGTTCAATACTTGAAAATCAATCAATGTAGTTCACCATCAACAGGTGAAAGGAGACAAATTACAAGATAATATCAATTAATGCAGAACGAAGCATTTGACAAAATTCAGTACCTGTTCGAGACAAAAGCTCTCAGAAAACTAGGAATAGAGGAGAATTTCCTCAACTTGACAAACAACATCTATCAAAAACTATTCTTTAAGTTCCTTACATACGAACTAGTTCCACTCCAAGAACGTGTTCGTAAATCCAATTTGTTCGTAAGTTCAATAAATTTAGCCTACGTACCCAACTAATACAATCGGCTGTATAGTACTGTACTGTAATCACTTTATAATACTTTTCACACAAATCATATATGAAAAACAGACACAAAAAATAAAGAAAACATTTTTAAGCTTAGAGTACAGTCCCTTGAAAAGTACAGTAGTACAGTCCAACAGCTGGCATACCGGGGCTGGCATCGAGTGAACAGGCAAGGAAAGTTACTGACGGGAGGAGGGAGAGGAGCTGGGGGATGGTAGAGCTGAAGGCTCGTCAGCAATAGGAGGCGGAGGACAAGCTGCAATTTCACTCACGCCCGACTTTAATGGCACAGGTTCTGGTTCCTTGCTGGAATCAATTTTATCTACCCACTTGAAAAAAATGATCCAGTGATGTCTGGGTAGTAGCTCTTTTTTTCTCATCATAGATGACACGGTAGCACTGGATTGTGTTCTGAATGGCTGCTGCAATCTTCGTGTACCGTTCTAGGTTCGGGTCCTGTGTCTCAAAAACTAACAGTGCATCCTCAAATAAAGAAAATCCCCTTGTCATTTCCTTCATCGCGAATCTCTTTGGTTCTTCAGTTACTTCTTCTTCCTCTTGTTGCTCCACTCTCTCAATTATTTTCACTTTTGTTTCCATCTTTATTGCTTGGCACTTCTTAGCAGTACCAGCTACATCACCGCTGCTTTTACGCTTGCTTCCAGACATCCTGGGCTTGAAATAAAGATAATGTACTACTGTACTCTATACAGTACTGTACAGTAAAGTACACAGAAGCACAGCCACTTGTAGAGGATGCATGCATGTGACAATGTACACCAGACAAGTGAACTAACTTACGTGACTGGACACGTGAACGCACGTTCGTATCTTCAAAAGTTCACAACTTGAAGGTTTGTATGTACGGGACTTACTGTAGCTAGCATCAAACTTAATGATGAAAGACTGACTGCTTTCCACTTAAGATCAAGAACAAGATAAGGATGTCTGCTCACACCACTATTAATAGCATAGTATTGGAAGTTCTAGCTAAGGCAAAAAAGCAAGAAAAGTAAATAAAAGGCTTACAGATCAGAAGGGAAGTAAAGTGTTGCTCTTTGCAAATGACGTGATGGTCTCCATAGAAAATTCTATGGAATCTACCAAGAAAAACACCTCCTAGAACTAATAAGGGAGTTCATCAAGGTCTCAAGGTAAAATATTAACATACAAAAATTAATTGTATTTCTATATCTTCACATGAATACATGGAAACCAAAACTAAACATAAAATACCATTTACAATCCCTTTAAAAAATGAAATATTTAGGTATAAATCTAACAAAATAAGTACAAGACTTGTATGCTAAGATCTAGAAACTGCTGATGAAAGAAATTTAAAAACCTAAACAAATAGAGAGACACCCTATGTTCATGGACTGTAATACTCAACATAGTAAAGATGTCAATTCTCTCTAAATTGATGTACAGGTTTAAAGTAATTCCTATCAAAATCTCCACAAAATATTTGTAAATATAAGCAAGATTATTCAAAAATTTGTATGAAGAGACAAAGGAATTAGAATAGGTAAAATAATTTCAAGGAAGAAGAATAAAATAGGAGTCACTCAACCCAATTTTAAGACATTATGTAACTATGGTAATCAAGACTGTGAGGTATTGTCAGAAGAACTGACACATAGACCAATGGAGCAGAATAGAAAACCAAAACATGGCCCCACACAAGAACAGCCAACTGATTTTTGACAAATGTGTAAAAGCAGTTCTATGGAGGAAGGGTAGAGTTTTCAACAAATGGTGCTGGAGTGACTGGATATCCAAAGACAAAAAAAAAAAAAGAACCTCAACCACATCTCAAATCTTGTACAAAATTAACTGTAAATAGGTCATATATTTAAATTTAAAATGTAAACTATAAAACATTTGTAAGAATACATAGGGGGAAATCTTCAGCATCTAGGGCTTGGTAAAGAGTTGTTAAACTTGACACCAAAAGCACAACTCATGAAAGAAAACAATAGATAAAGTGGACTTCATCAAAATTAAAAACGATTGCTCTTCAAAAGATCTTGTTAAGAGAATGAAAAGAAAAACTACAGACTGGATATTAGTTCTCTATTGCTTCCATAGCAAATTACCACAAATTTAACAGCTTAAAACAACACCCATTCATTCTCTTACAGTTATGTAGGTCAGAAGTCTGGTAGGCTAGGCTGGTTTCTCTGCTCTAGGTCTCCTTTAGCAGGAGGGCTGTGTTCCTTTAGAGACCCAGGTGATTAATCTTCCAGACTCATTCTGGTTGGTGGCAGAGTTCAGTTTCACTCATTTGTAGGACTAATGTTGCCATTACCTTGCTGGGGTCATTCTTAGCTTCCAGACATCTCCTGCATTCCTTTGCTGATGATCCACTTCCTCCATCTTCAAAGTCAGCAATGGTGGGTTGAATCCTTCTCACACTTCAAATCATTCTGACCTCCTCCCCCTTCCCTGTCGCCCCCTCCTTCTTATTCTTCTTCTTTCCCTCTCTCTCTCTCTCTCTGTCCCCTGCTTGCTTCCTCTTCTACTTTTAAGGTCTCACGTACTTACATTGAGCCAGATAATTCATAATTTCCCTATTTCAAAATCACTCACTAATCTTTATAAAAATATTTATTTATTTAGGCTGCATCACGTCTTAGTTGTTGCATGCAAACTCTTGTTGCAGCATGCATGCAGGATCTAGTTCCCTGACCAGGGACAAATCCCGGGCCCCCTGCATTGGGAGCTCTGGACCACTGGACCACCAGGGAAGTCCCTCACTTACTAATTTTAATTGCATCTGAAAACTCCCTTCACAGCAGTACCTAGATTAATGTTTGACTGAATAATCAGGAAACAGGAATCTTGGAGGGAAATCTTTGAGATTTTGCTTACCACAGATTTGGAGAAATTATTTGCAAAACCGTATATCTGACTCATATCTAGAAAATGGGCAAAGAGATGAAAAGCATTTCACTGAAGAGGATACACGAATGGCAAATAAGCACATAAAAAGATGTTCAACAACACTAGTCATTAGAGAAATGCAAATTAAGATTACAATGAGATATCACTACACACCTATCAGAATTGCTAAAATGAAAATAATGACAAAACCAAATGCTGATGAGGATTTGGAGGAACTGGATCTCTCATCCATTGTTGACGGGAATGTAAAATAGTACAGCCACTGCAGTCCTGGTTGTTTATCCCAGATAAGTAAAAACTTATGTCCACACAAAAACTTTTACACAAATTTATATTGTTACCTTATTTCTTTTATAATAGCCCAAAACCGGAAATAACCAAAATGTCCTTCAATGAATGGGTGAATGGTTAAATGTACTGGTACAACCATACTATGAATGTATTAGTAAGCATTCTCTAGAGCTAGATAGAAGATAGATAGATGATAGGTAGATAGATAGGTAGATAGGTAGATAGCTGATGATAGATAGATAGATAGATAGATAGATAGATAGATAAATAGATAGATAGATAGATAGATAGATAGATTTTAAGGAATTGGCTTATATAATTGTGGAGACTGTCAAGCCTAGAATCTGCAGAATAGCCTGGCAGGCTGGAGACCCAGAAAAGAGTTGATGTTGTAGCCCAAGTCTGAAGACAGTCTGTTGGCAGTTTCCTTCTTCCTTGGGAGAAGTCAATCTTTTTTCTATTAAGTCCTTCAATGAATTGGGTGAGGCCCACTCACATTATGGGCCTCTGCTGTATTCAAATTTTACTGATTTAAATGTTAATCTCATCTTTAAAAATATCTTCACAGAAACAAATAGAATAATGTTTGACCCAATATCTGGGAACCATGACCTAGCCAAGTTAACGCGTAAAATTAACATCACAATGGAGTACTACTCAGCGATAAAAAGGAATAGCAGGTTGAAACTCCGGGGGAATTCTGCCGAATGAAAAAATGCAGTCTCCAAAGGTACTCACATACTGTATGATTCAATTTACATAGCATTTTCAAAATAACCAAAATACAGACATGGAAAACAGATTAGTGTTTGTGGGGAGAGAAGGGTGTGACTATCAGGGGAAACACGAGGGGATTTTTATGGTGACGGAGCAGTTCTGTACCTTGATTGCTGTGGTGGTTTCAGGAATCTACACATGTAAGAGTGCAGCATAAAACTATACACACACATTGTGCCAAGGTCAGTTTCCTGTGTTTGATATTGTACCATAATTATTTAAGTTGTAACCGGTGGGGTTAACTGATGGAGAACACACAGGGCTTCTCTGCACCATCTTTGCAACTTCCCATGAATCTACAACAATTTAAGAATAAAAAATTATTTTAAAAAGGATTTATAGCAAAGAGTCAACATGCATATTTTCAAAAGTAAGCATGTATTCCTCTGAAATAACACAAGCTTTTTTTAAAAAATCTTTTTCCTGTTTTGTTTTGTTTTGTTTTTTACAAGAATGTCCAAAACTTTTCGCTCAGAAGGAATTTAGACAGGCACCAATGAATGCAGTGATGCCTGATAATACCTAAGGAAGGAAGCAGGAAAGGGAAGCAAAGGTTAGGATGCCCTCTGCCTGAATACCAAGAAGCCACTGAGGTGACCAAACCCCCGGTTAGCAGGCTCCTGAAGGCTGAACCCCTCACTCTCTTCCTTATTCTCTCCTTAAGAGAGCCTAGGTTTGCAGGGGCTGCTGAGATAGGCCAATGGCACATCAAAAGCAGTCCCTCTGGACCAGAATTTGTTCTTTTCCATTTCCTCACCTTTTTAAGACAATTTCCTTTCCTTCCATTTCTGTCTAAACCAACAGCTATAAATAAAGCAACACCACTGTCTGCAAAGGCCACCCAAATCTGTGTTCATAGATTCCATTCATATGACCATAATAAGCCCACAGATATGATCAACCTTTCCCAAAGCAAGTTATTTATAACTGTTAGTGGTGACAATTGAAAAATACATGTGCAATTTATTTTTGAAGCCACAGAGATTCATTGAAGCTGATCCTCTAGTTATGGGACTAGACTGCATTCACATTGCCTTTCAAATAGCACTCTAAAATCAAAATAAGGGAATTCCCTGAAGGTCCAGTGGTTAGGACTCGGCACTTTCACTGCTGTGGGCCTGGGTTCGAATCCCTGGTTGGGAAACTAAGATCCTGCAAGCCTCGCGGAGAGGGCAAAAAAATAATAACAATAAAATTTTAAAAATAAAATAAAAATAAGAACCATGTAGACAGGACCTTAGGGGAGCCTAAAGGACCTGCCAAAAAAGAGGGCAGCAACCAATGGCCTCCAGTCAAAGGGGTAGGACAGGTTTGGGATGACACAACCGGACTGGCTCATGGGAACATGGTCCACCGTGAGAGGCTTGTCTATGTTGCTACCCAAACCCTTTCCAGCAGCCTTGACTCCTTCTTGCTCAGCAAGACCCTCCTTCCCCTCTGACCCTGTCAACCAGGTGTTAACTGACCCCCCCAGGGCTCTGCGCCTTCTGCTGGCGCCTCCTCCCTATCTCCCCATCGTGAAAATGAATAAGCAGGGTTTGGCTGACCCCTCTCCCTGCCTGTGGTTATTATAGCTGACTCACCAGACCATCCTGGGTACACAGTTTTGAATATTGAAGCAATTCACTTAACATTAGATCATATTTCCCTCTGTCGTTACATATTCTTGGAAAACATGATTTTTAATGGCTGCAAACATTGCCGGGACCATCTGCTTATTTGATGTTGGCATTCAAGCTGGCAGACAGAGAAAACAAATTTACGGCTACTAAAGGGGAAAGGAGAGGAGGGATAAATTAGGAGCTTGGGATTAGCAGATACACAATACTATATATAAAGTAGATAAACGACCAGGTCCTACTATACCGCACAGGAAACTATACTCAATATCTTGTAATAAACTATAATGGAAAAGATCTGAAAAAATATATATATATAATATATATCTATAACTGAATCACTTTGCTGTACAGTGATTTACAACATTGTAAATCAACTATACTTCAATACTATAATAAGGCAGTTTCCTATCTATTTGAACAAATACTATAATATCCAAATTATTATCCCAAACCTCCTTGCCTCTTAGGAACTTGAGTTGGAAAGGGTGAGGGTCGACTTTTTAAACCCTTAGTGCAGTAGTCAGGTAGAAACCTTCTTCCTGTACATAGACCATCTTCAGATAGGTCTGAAGAAGAGAAAGGACACATTAGTCCCCTGTGTGGGACCCTCAGTAAAGATTATGAGAAAGTCAGGCAATGGTAACCACAGCCTTGTTTATTGAACATGTACTAAGTTGCAGGCTCTACGCAAAGCACTTTGATGGAAACCTATATCACCACCCCTTCATGGCAGTATTTTTAGTCCAAAATGACTAGCTGCACGAACGTTAGCTGCACGTTGCAAGAGCTGAGATTCAAGAGCCCAGATCAGGGTGTGTAGCCAGCGAGCAGTGTTCCAAAGCGAGGGTCCCTGAGTCCCCTGCCTTCCACAGGTATTTCCTGGTCAAATATATGAGAAACCCACCACTTTTTCCATGACTGACGGTTCCTGAGAACACTCCCGCCAGCTTGTGTCCACCCGTAGAACAGGACAGACAAAGGAGGAAGCATCTGTCATTTGCATCTCCTGCTTGTTCTGTGGTAGACTCTGTTTCCAAAGGTGGTCACAAGAACACCTCTGATCCTGCCTGCTCTCCCAGAACCTGACATTCTTCACCAAGGGGTGGGATATAACTGATCCAGACAAGTTTGGAACTTGCTTACATTCAAGAGTGCAGCAAAAGTGTCACACCTGGTTTCCAAAGCTAGGTAATAAAAGCTGAGGCAGTTTCCACCTTGTAGCTGGAATCCAGAGCTTCATATACGATAAGTCCCCTACATACGAACCTTCAAGTTGCGAACTTTCAAAGATGCAAACGTGAGTTGGCATACACAATCACGTCAGGCGTGAGTGGAATTGCAGCTTGCCCTCTGTCTCCTATTGCTGACGAGCCTTCAGCTCTACCATCTCCCACCTTCTCTCCCTCCTCCAGCCAGTAACTCTTCTTGCCTGTTCTCTCGACGCCAGCGCCGGTATGCCAGCTATTGGACTTTTCAAGGGACTGTACTGTAAGATTAACAATGTCTTCTTTATTTTTTGTGTTTGTTTGGTTTTTATTTATTATTTGTGTGAAAAGTATTATAAACCTATTACAGTACAGTACCATATGGCTGATTGTGTTAGCTGGGTACCTAGGCTAACTTTGTTGGACTTACGAACAAATTGGATTTACGAACATGCTCTCGGAACAGAACTTGTTCGTATGTAGGGGACTTACTGTAAGAAGTATGACCTCTCTGAGACCACCATGCTGAGAGAAAACTCAGGCCATGTGTAGGTGTTCTGGCCGATAGCACCAGCTTAAGTCCCAGCTAATGGCCAGCATCAATTGCCACAAACACAGGCAAGCCTTTGGATGATTCCTGGTCTCAGCCTCTGTGTCTCCCCAGCTGAGGCCCCAGACATTGTGGAGCAAAGACTGGACAAGGGGGCCAATGTAGCTCATGAGATGTCACTACAAAAAGGACATGGAGGGCAAACTCATTAATGAGTATTGTCACTTCTAAGAGTATTTGTGGGTAGTCAGTGCTCAAGAAAACTTGAATTTCCCTGAATTTCCATGAAAGAAACTTGATGAAAACAAAGACTAAATGACACAAAACTCACAAAGTTCATAGCTCCGTGGAAAGGCTGAATTAGGGAACCTGGCTGGTCCCAGAGACCAAACTGGAGACTCCCAGTATCACTGCCCAGGTGAAGCCCTTGGAACTGCCAAAGGGGAGAGTTGGGTCTGCTAAGTATTGGCCACTAAGTCCCGCAGATGACAGGAGAGAAATGGGCTGTCAAGAGAGACCGGTTCTCCCGCAGGTGTTCATATCCTCCAGAAAGAAAACAGAGTGGCCCTGGCTGTTCTTCCCAGTGGATGAGACTCAGATGGGGCGAGAAAGAGAGACCGTTATCAAAAACAACATGGTGGCCACATTCCTTGCAAATGTGGCCCAAGCTGTATCAGGCTCTCACCAGTCTCCCCAGTCAGACGTGACACAGCTCCTCTCTGGGGGCAGGTCAGCAAGTTGAGTGGAGAAAAACAAAGTGTTCAACCCAACTCCCCAGGGAAGGGGAGAGGAAGCTTCCTCCCCTCAAGGTGACCTTGAGAACAGAGGAAAAAAATCCCCACCTAGACAGCATATTAAAGGATTTTAGGGGACTTCCCCAGTGGTCCAGTGGTTAAGACTCCACGCTTCCCCTGCAGGGGGCCCGGGTTCGATCCCTGGTCAGGGAACTAAGATCCCACATGCCAGGCAGTGAGGTCAAAAATTAAAAAATAAAAGGATTTTAGGTGCAATTGCTCCACGATTCTCTCCAAGGCACTTGTGTTAAAGTTCTTTCACAGCTCACTCTGACCTCAGCGATGTTCATAAGAGAGGCCCAAATAATAAAGAATGGTTCACACGTGTCTACAACTCAAAGCCTCCCAGCCATTCAGAAAGGGAGCACTGGCTTGAACTGGGAGACCCTGCATGGGACTCACTGGACTCCTTTCTCTCTGAGGACAGGCCAGGCCTGGCTCATCTCTCCCCTTACCACGCTGCTTTGCACAAAATGAGAACTCATCTTGGTAGAGGGTTGACTATGGAGGAAGATGGAGGTCATTGGTCATGGTGGGAGAGTAAAGGGACAGCACTGCCCAGCCCCAGGAGGAGAGGGTTCATGGAACACACACAGCAAAGCTCGCCCAGACACACCCTGATTTTCTTGGAAACCAGTAAGACGGAGGAGGAGGGGGCACCAGGCTGCTTTGCGGGGGCTCCCCTCTTCCTAGCCCCTCTTCGGGGCACCAACCCTCCATACTTTGTGTTCAAGCCTGGTCTTAGATGGGAAGATCAGGCTGGGCAGGTAAGCGGCAAGCAAGTAGGTGGGGTAACTGTGTTCCCAGAGCTGCTGCCAGATGGAAAAACAAAAACCATGATTGGATCTGGGTTCTTTAATAAATTTATTTATTTTTGGCTGCACTGGGTCTTCGTTGCTGCACGCAGGCTTCTCTAGTTGCAGCGAGCGAGGGCTTCTCTTTGTTGCAGTGCGTGGGCTTCTCATTGCGGCGGCTTCTCTTGTTGTGGAGCGCAGGCTCTAGGTGCGTGGGCTTCAGTAGTAGTGGCACGCAGGCTCAGTAGTTGTGGCTCGAGGACTCTAGAGCGCAGGCTCAGTAGTTGTGGCGCACGGGCTTAGTTGCTCCGTGGCATGTGGGATCTTCCCAGACCAGGGCTCGAACCCGTGTCCCCTGCATTGGCAGGCGGATTCTTAACCACTGCGCCACCAGGGAAGTCCTGGATTTTTAAAATACTGGCAGTTTGTAAGGACCACTTCCTCCCCATTTCCCTAAGAACACCTTTGGGTTCCGGTGAGTGTGACAGCAGCTACTGTTTGGACGTTTCATCTCATCTGTTACCAGCAACAGCTACATCCTTTGGAATCTGGTACAGTTCCCTTTGTATCATTGATGCTCCATCAATGCTGATCAAATCAAGGAAAAACTTAGGAGTAGCTCCCGTGCATTTTATGACCCTTGTCCACCTCTGACACTGCAACTTTGGGTTTCAGGGTTTTCATGGTCCCCACTGGCATAACAAATGCCCCCTGGGTGGCCAGAAGGCTAGCAGAGCCATCTCTGCACTAGATCAGTGTGGCCAGAAGGGCAGATGTCTCACCCACCAGCCTCATACACAGCTTCAAGTCTATGGGGTTCCCGGCACCTGGGAAATCTCAGATCTTTCCAAAAGCCTTTTGCACAGTAGCTCTTTCTGGCTTCCTTGGCTGGGGGGATGAGCCACCCCCCCGGCCTCTTGACCACAGGCTTTGTGGGGACAGATGTTCCCTGAGTGTGGGAATTTCAGAGATGGAAGGAATCTCTGATTTGCTGCTTCCGGCTGGTCCTGGGCTTCATCCTGATGGAGTTCTACCTTCTGGCGAGGAGGAGCTGGAGAGAACATCACTTTATCCACAAGCCAGATTCCCCCCACCATTCCCAGCTCCCTCTCCGCTTCCCACAGGAATTCCACCCTCGGCAAGGACAGGAAGAGGGCCCAGGAACCCCTATCTGATGTGCTCATTCATTGGCAAGAGTCCTTTTACTTACACCACCCCATGTCCCCCCAGTAATTACATATGGGAAGAGAAGGTAAAAGGTGGCCTTGACAGTGACTGGTGACACACTTAGCGTCCCACCCTGTACCGCCTCTTACCTCCCCAAGAGAAGAGAATGGAGTCATCCAACTGCTACACACCAGGCACGTTCAAGGACTGGGGACACAGCAAGAAAGAGCGCAAAGGCGAATGGCCGCAGCTGTTTCTCCCAGCTGCACCACCGGCACGTCCGCCAGAGCAGCAGGTACGATGCTGCACCGGCCATCTCCCTCAGAAATGACATTCATTTCTAACACCCCAAGCCTCTGACTCACCAGCTGCCCTGATTCTTCCTGCCAGCTGCAGGGACGTGGCGAGACAGCAAATCTTTGGAGCTCCCAGCCATCGACAGAAAAGTCCATGATTTCGAGGGGTCCCCAAAGCTTGGGGCCTGGCTGTGTGGGAAGGTACACACTGGGCTGTGACAATTTGGCTGCCACCGCCCCCCCCCGCCCCGCTCCAAGCTGCAGATTAAAACCCCAACCCTGCAGAACTCCACGTCTAAGGGTCACAGACACAGCTATAAGACAGGGTCATGAGGATGGGGTCAAAGGACAACTGGGGCCACCTTTAGCTCCTGGTGAAAAAGACTCCTGGTCTGTTTTTCTGGCAGCTTCCAGCCACCTCCAGTCCCGAGGCGGAGGGTCCAAGCTGGTGCCTCCGTCTCCCTTCGTCCCTGTGAACAGAACAGACTTGATAGGAGCCAGATGTTCCCATTTTTAAAGGTCTCAGCAGGAAAGCCTGAAACTCATCCTTTCAGGCCTGAGGACCAGAGGGAAACTGTCGGCTCCTGTAGCCAGGGAACGGGGCAGGGCGTGAGGAGGGCCTGTGGGGAGTCTCCTGGTACCCGTGACGCAGAGCACATGCGTGTGGACATTAGCGAGTATGGAAAAGCCACAGCGTCCGGCCAGGTGGAAAGAAAGCCCAAAGCGGCATTTGGACAAACGTGCTACTATTATTTCCATCCCAAAAGCAACAGAGGTCAAGGTGAGAGCCGTGAGCTCCTCCAGGCGGCAGGGAGAGCATCAAAGCCAGATCAGAGCACACACGCTCACTTCCAAAGGGGGCGTTCGCTCCAGAGTGGTCTGTGAGCACCCAACAGTGAGTACTTTAAACCCCTCAAACTGACCTCGGGTGGCCTCGGCCTGCGGCGGCTTGGAGCAGGGTTTCGGTTCCCCGCCAGAGATTGAGGTCAGGCCGCGGCAGTGAGAGCGCTGAATCCTAGCCTCTAGACCCCCAGGGACCAGTGGCCAGTGACAAGGCCCTGGGCCGTCAGCTGTGTAGAAATGAATTTCCACAGAGAGACAGAAAGTAGTGAAACAAGCAAAGTGTTTATTAGGAGGAAAAGAGTACAGTACGTGTGGATAGACACGCAGGCGGACTCAAAGAGAGTCGCGCCCTCGTGGTAGTTTAAATCACTTATATGGGGCGTTTCTTCCGAGTTTCCTTCGGCCAATCATTTTGACTTGCCTGGTTCTGAGTCCGTATTCGGTTTACCTCAGGGTCCTCCCCTGTGTGCGTGCACATCTCTCAGCCAAGATGGATTCTAGTGAAGAGGCCTATGGGTAGGTTGACATCACCTACTATGGGGTGGCGGCCCCTCCTTTTTTGACCTTCAAGGAGCCTTTCTGCCCATGTGTAGTCGGGAAGGTCTCCTTGATCTCAAGAATGAGGAATCTGTGGTCTTTTATCTCTCCTCTGGGCGGGGCTCAGCTCCTCTCTTTGCTTCTGCCATTTTGGAGGGTCTGTCCACAGGGGAGAAACTCCAGCAGTTCAGCCTGAGGCCCATCTATCTCCTGCCTCAGAATGACTGGTTGCTCCAAGCTCCCCTTCCCTCTTCACGAACATCACGGAATCTGGGGTTTAAGGTTCAGTGTTGGCGCCCAGGGACGCCGGCCCTGGTTCTCACTTATCTATTTGGTGTCAACCAGCCGGGGGTAGCCATGGGACTACAGTAAGCTGCTAAGAGCGGGGCAGCGGTATTTCAAACAGACACCCAAACACCTGTTTTTCTTGTTAAGTAAAAACAAGTTAATAGTCACACCAAAACCATGAAGAAAACCACAAGTGACCCAAGGATTTCTGACTCACCCCCTAGTCTGAGTAGTTTGTGACATTCCACCCAAAGCCATCACCCACCTGCAGGGGCACAGAAATGCCGATCAGCTGTCCTTTTGTCTCCCTAACTCAGGGTAATTACCCATGTGGCCTGCTCCCAGATCGCTCCCAGATCGCTCTTGCGATCTTGTTTTTTTTTAAAAAAAAAAGAAAAAGAAAAAAAGAACAGCCAAAAAAAAAACACCCACCTTTCCCTTAAGCCCAAGTGACTAAGAAAAGCTAGCAAGGACCCTCCCTCAGACCATAATTGTGGGAAACCTCTTGCAAAACAGTTTCTCTGCAAGATAAACCGTGTCTGTTCCCAGCAGCTAAGTGCCACACCCGAGAGAACTGGTGAGAGATTTCCTTTAAGAAACTTCAAGAAAACGTTAAGAAAGCTCACTCTCCTACACACCAGGAATAGCTGTGACGATTGACTTACACCCTGAGAAAGATTTTTGCTTTTCTTTTTTTTTTTTTTGGTCTTTAAAAAAATAATTCAGCACAACACGCACCCCACTCTGGAAACCCGGGTCAGGAAGTTCTAACTCAGTCTGGGACTCGGAGCTCCCACGAGCAGAGGGTCTGGCACATGCCAGGCGCAAGTCGAGGCCCTTTCCTGGCTAGCTGGGCTATGTATGGGCCACGAGCCCAGCTGCCCGTGAGAGCAGCGGGCCAGCCAGGCCCCAGAGCCCTCCAGGAAGAGGTGGCCAGTGTGGAAGTCGTCACGCTCTGTGTCCCACAGCTCAGGGCACGTGGTCGCACCTGGAGGGAACTGGGCCTGGGCCCCAAGCCAAAGGCTGCCTTCCTTGGGCTGGACGGTAAGCTCGGCGGGCTGTGAGGTTGCCTGTTCCCCAGACCTTCCCCGGGGAGGAGGCGGGGGACTGGGGCCATCCGACCCATCAGAGTCTCCCTCTCGGGGCTGGCGAGAGCCTGGAGGTCACAGCAGGGACAGAGGAGGGGACAGCCCCACCTCCACCTGTCCCCGGCCCAGCGCCCTGGGCCCCTAGACCCTCCACCCTCCTGCCCCTCTGTGCCTGCATCTGCCTGGGTCCCCTGCGATTCCCCAGCCTGCCCAGGCCCTGGGGACCCCCCGCGCTCCCCGAAAGCTGCCCCATAAGCACGGTGTTCAGGACCTCGCGGACAAGGCAGCAGCTGAAACTCAGAGAAGACACGAAGGGCAGGCACATGAACGGGCTGCCTGGGGGCCCCGGGGTGAGGAGGCGCTGGTGTCCAAACCCGCACCTGCGGGAGCTGCCCCGCTCACGCCTGTCATGGGAGCGTCAGCCCAGGGCACAAGGAAATCTGACTCTGCTCAGGGAAACATATCTCCCCCAGAGGCCTCTCCGAGAACTGGGAGCCCCCCGCCATTCGAACCCCCCCACCCCATGCCCGGCTGCTCCTAGCTTGTTGCCTCTGCCTCTCTGTGGATCGCTCTGCGGGCTGAGGCACGAGAAAGGTGACATTCAGCCAGGACCTTCCAAGCTTTTTCACTACGTTTCCTGTATTTCCACATAGGATCACAACCAGCTTAAGAGGTGGGAGGTTTGGCCCATTTTATGGATGAAGAAGCTGAAGCAGAGTGAGGTCATGTAACGTGTGCAGGGGGGCGGTGGGAGGCCCAGTTCCACCCGTGAACATCAGACACTGCAGCCCGCTGTTCTGCAGTCGCACGTGCACCGTTTCTCACCTTCCAGCTGCACCTGGCAGAGGCCAGTGCCCTAGAGAAAAAGAATCTGGAGGCTCCAATGCTTGACCCTCTGCCACAGAGTGGTCCTCGGCACCGGGCATCTCGGGGAGAAGGTGGGGTGGGGTAGTCCAGGGGGGCTTTTGCCCCAGAGGGCGTCTTTGGACAGCCTCTCTGGGAGCCCTCCGCCACCTCACATCAGCATCGCGAGCGCTGGCTGGTTGTACGGCTGGCTGCACGCCTCATCGTTTTAGCTAGGACATTTCTACAAATCTTTTTTATGGGTATTGAAAAGAAACAACCTTGAATTTGAGAGTCATAATGTTCTGCTTTTGCAGCACTCAGAATCTATCTCACCCCTGAGGCTCTGAACCCAGCCGTTAGCAGGAAAAAAAGTCCTCTGAACCTCAAGGAAAGAGACAAATCACTTCAGAAGGCCAAGACCCCTTCTCTAGACACCCTCAAGACTGCCTCCTTTGGAGTCTACAGACTTAGAATGATGTGTAAAGTGACAACTTTGACACTCCTCAGAGGGGAGCATCCAGCCTGGCCCCAGAGTTCCTAGGACATGCTGGCTGGTGACCAGAAACAAGGAAAAGCCAGAAGCAACAATAGCTGCTGTCCGGGGGTCTGGCCATGACTGCTTATCACAACTTGGGCGACTTTTACCTGGATATACAAAATCTTTAAAACCTGGTTGCCCTACAGGTGAAAACAATAAAGCTTTTAGTGAAGACTTAACGAAGCCAAGAAAGTGTGTGGCATGTTCTAGAAAAGAGCTCCTTCCCCAGCATCGTACTCTTAACTGTTGTTGTTTCCACAGGTTGGGACACAAGGTCAGTTCTTAATGTTCATGCATTTGCTTCCTCCTTTTTGGCCTAGGGCTCTTTAAGAAACCAGTCAAATCTTGATGTCTCTTTACAAACTTGGATTGATTTGCAAAGATGTTCACCGAAGTTTTATATATAGTTGTAAAAAGTTGGCACTGGTGTATTTGTCCCATAATATGGGAATGGTTAAATAAATTATGATACATCCATAAGATGGAAAAAACAGCAGCAAGTCCAAGATGGTGTTTTTCAAGGCTATTTAACAATGTGAAAACTTGGTTATGCTCTAATGTTAAGTGGAAAGCTATAGTTACACAATTATATACACAATGAATACCAAAACTACAATAAATCATACATATATGTGTATAAACATATAACTGGAAAGAAATATAAAAAATGTCAAGAGTGGCTATCTCTGCATGGTGAGATTGGAGTTCATGTCTATTTTCTCCTATGTCCCTTCATTATTTTCTATATGTTGTCTTTCGAATTTAAAAAAGCTATTGAAATTTCCACCAAAAATGACAATAAAAAAATTTTCCATCGTTAACAGTGCAAGTTTGGAATAAGAGGAAAATTTTCTACATGGCACTTCAGTTAAATACTGCCCTGCTTCCCTGGTGGTGCAGTGGTTGAGGGTCCGCCTGCCGATGCAGGGGACGCGGGTTCGCGCCCCGGTCCGGGAGGATCCCACATGCCGCGGAGCGGCTGGGCCCGTGAGCCATGGCCGCTGAGCCTGCGCGTCCGGAGCCTGTGCTCCGCAGCGGGAGAGGCCACAGCAGTGAGAGGCCCGCGTACCGCAAAAAAAAAAAAAAAAAAATACTGCCCTGGTCTGCCTTGGCCCTGCAGATGAGCTTGACCTGCGGTGCCGGCCTCTTGTCCCTGTTTCTAAGAAGGAAGCAGATGGGTCTCAGGCCGGGCAGCAAAGGATGGGCAGCAACGCTTGAAACTCACAACAAAGTGTCTCAGTACGTCTGACTTAAAGCATCCAGTGTTTTCTGTGTCTTTCAGGATGTTTTTGATGCTGTAATGAGATGCAGGAGAAGGTTATATAATTGTTTACATTGGGGGCTTTTTTTTTTTTTTAAAGAAAGGTGTCAGGTATAAGCCACAGGATACATGAAGGTGCTGAAGACACTCATGGACCCCAGCGTGGAGCGTGACCGTGGCCACAGCTTCCGTGTCCCACGACAGCTCTGACCAAGGGGCAGTTCCACCTGGAGCGCTGTGCGGCGGGCGGGGAGGGGTGCTTTCCAAGGCTGTACTGGCTGCAGCAGAGAGGAGGCCAGGCGGATGGGCCGCCCCTCGGAGGCAGCCAGCAGGACTGGCCAGTGCGAGTTCCCTGGTTAGGACGGAAGCAGCACTGAAGGCCAGTCTCTGACGTGGCTGCACGTGACCCTGCGTAATCACCCACGTGCCCCTGGGCATCTCCCACGTGGCTTCCTCCACTCCCCCTGCAAATGTTTAGATAATAAAATTTGCTTCTCCAATATAGGCCAGAGAACTTGGTTTCAGAATCCTGCACAACCCAAACATCCTGACACCAGTGCTCCCGATGAGGTGGCCAAGCACCCCCGGGAAGGATGTTTCACATCCGCACTCCCCAGCCTCTAGAACAGAGGACGTGGCTCCGTGTGGCCAGCCTGGGAATCGGCCCCCAATATACAGGGGAGCCCACGGGAAGGGGTAGCCTTCCAGCTGGCCTGGCGCTCAGGTCTACGGAGTCGGCCAGGCCACCGAGGTGCAGGGGGCATGAAGGAAGGGCCCTCAGGACTTCTGCCGCCGCCAGGACAAGGTGACATACACCCTAGAGGTCTTCTGCTGTGTGGGCTGCATCTCTGATCACTGTCCTTCCTAACTTGAGGATTTGAGACAATTCCGTGAGATCATGGTGAAGGCTTGGTAACTATGCTAAAATGGTGAAAATGCTATGTCAATGCAAGTTATTTTGATTTTTTTTTTGAAAAAAACATTTTTTAAGGCAAAGTTATAATAAGCCTAAAGATGTAGTCATTAATGATTTCAGGTAAGAGTTTCTGCTTCAAGCTGAGGAAGCGGGATGGAGAAGAAGGAAGGACGGGCACTCAGAGCAGGGCTGGGGGCGGAGCAGGGGGCGGGGCGGAGGGCAGGGAGAGACTGGGGTCAGCCAATGACAGCTCCAGGGGGCGGGCAGAGGAGGGCGGGGCCTGCAAGGACAGCTCTGGGGAGCTGGGCAGGTCAAAAGTCGAGGGAGAGCTTCCCTGGTGGCGCAGTGGTTGAGAATCTGCCTGCCGATGTAGGGAACATGGGTTCGTGCCCTGGTCCGGGAAGATCCCACATGCTGCGGCGCGGGTGGGCCCATGAGCCATGGCCGCTGAGCCTGCGCGTCCGGAGCCTGTGCTCCGCAACGGGAGAGGCCACAGCGGTGAGAGGCCCGCGTACCACAAAAAAAATAAAAATAAAAGTCGAGGGGAAATGCTCACTGAACACCCTGAGTAGTCCTCTTCCTGCAGGTATTTGCACAGCCTGTGATATGCTAACAAGTTTCGTAAAAGAAAAGATGAAGTCATTGTTTTCCAGATGCACTTGACCGAGGAGAGACACCTCCAAGCATCTGGAACACCATTCACTGTTCCTCATTTAAAAGAAGAAGAAGGAGAAGCTAAGGAGGTTGAAGGACTTGGCTGAGGCCATTTGACCAGTTCACCGTGGATTCAGAAGCTGCCCCTTACCTTGTTTACTCCCTCAGGTATATCTGGCCCAGGTTTCCCGCTCCACTCAGGTAACCTCCTTATGTTGAATTCCACCGTCTTCCCTTCATGCAACCTCCCTCCCTATCACCCCAGAAGCAATACTATGAAGGCGAATTTTGTAGAACCTTAAACCATGTGTCCCACTGCTAAATATTACACTGCAGCTCACTTAAGCATGGATGTATGTGATGGTTCCATCCATTAGGAGCCAACAGAACAAGAGCATCTAACCAAAACGGTGGGCTTTTAAAACCAGATGGAATCCCAGCTCACTCCCTCCTCAGGAAGCCCTCCGTCACTCACCCTCGATGGCTCACAGTAGGAACAGAGCAAACAGACACCCCCTCATCGTGTCCAGGACCAAGGGCGAGCCCCCAAAGAGAGTGACTTGTTTAGCAGCCTCACAGGAAGGCTGGCTGGTGTGAGCTTTTTTTAAAACCCTTGTCTGGGTATAATTAAAGTACCATATAGCCTGGCCTCTCCCCATCTCTCCTTTCTTGTATCTGGACCAGAAAACAAAAGGAATCATGATCTTTCCTTGTTGGACAGAAATAAACTGCTGAGCTCCTTGTTGCTTTCACGGTGGCCCTCGGACTCAGGATCACCAGCCACTAAGATGAAGAGCACAGGAGGAGAGAGGAAAGGCTCGGTGGGGTTGCTGGACTAAAGTCAAGGATGCAAAAATAAGAGAAGAGGAAAGTCAGGGCCTCAAAGAGCTCACCGCCCAAGGTGCTGGGGTGCGGCCTATGCCATCAGAGCTACCCACCCAATGTGCCCACCCCCAGGCCTCCCCAGTGGGGGCCGCAAAGGCTGAGACTAGGATGCCTGGAGGAGGCCACCCAGCTGGTCTCCTTCAGCCACAGACAATCTCATCCCACCTGTGTCCCAGTGTGTGTGGTACAAATGTATTCCCTATGTGGACCCTTGCAGAGGATGCTCTCCAGCCTCTCTGGGATTGGATTAAGTGCCCTTTCTCAGTAACACCATGATTAGAAATCTTGCTCTGTGGGTTTGCATGAGTGATAGCTGCCGGAGCCTCTGCCCCCCATATGCCCAGGGCATCATTCTCACCAAACATTTGCCATGTGCCAGGCACTGTTTAAAACACAACTGAGCACTAGCATAAATGTAGGGTGTGGGCAGTATGATTAATCCCCATTTTAGAGATGAAAAAACTGAGTCAGAGAGAGTTTATATTACTTGCCCAGGTCAGACAGGTATAGTCAGGCTCCAAACCCTGGCAGTTTGGTTACCAAGGCTGGGTTCTTAACCACTTGTCATTCTGACTCTCTAGGAATGTGTGTTGAATCATTGATGGTCGAGGCCATCAGTCGAGGTTCTTTAGAAACCGACTTCATGCCAAATATTACACTCGATGTGTGGGCCCAGAGTCAAGACAGGAGAGTAGGAAAGAAATAAAGAAGAGTGGTGCTGGTCAGTTCCCACACAGTGATGGCTAGTGTGATCCCATCTGGGCAACGACCGTGCAAACATCACCTGGCACAGGTGAGCAGAGGGGTGTCAGCACGAGCGTGGCCAGTGCTTGTCTCTGGGGCTGGATCTCAACTGAAATGGACGTTCTTCCTTGCATTTTCCTGTTTGAATGATTTTCATTTATAGTGAGTATTATTTGCTTCTACAGAGACCTTTTGAAAAGTCCACGGTTTAATCCCTGCCCTTGGAGTTCACCATCTGATTGGGGCAATCTGCTATAAACTAATAAAAAGGAAGATGTAATGCACCCCAATGTTCATAGCAGCACTATTTACAATAGCCAAGATATGGAAGCAACATAAGTGTCCATCGGCAGAGGGACGGATAAAGAAAATGTGGTACATATATACAACGGAATACTACTCAGCCATGAAAAAGAATGAAATAATGCTATTTGTAGCAACATAGATGGACCTAGAAATTATCATACTAAGTGAAGCAAGTCAGACAAAGACAAATATTACATGGTATCATTTATATGTGGAATCTAAAATATGATACAAATGAACTTATTTAAGACACAGAAAAAGACTCACAGACATAGAAAACAAATTTATGGTTACCAAAGGGGAAAATGGGCAAGGAGGAATAAATTAGGAGTTTGGGATTAACATATACACGATACTATATATGAAATAAACAACGAGGACCTACTGTATAGCACAGGGAACTGTATTCAATATCCTGTAATAAGCCATAATGGAAAAGACTCTGCAAAAGAATATGTGTATATGTGTAACTGAATCACTTTGCTGTATGCCTGAAACTAACACAATCTAAATCAACTATACGTCAATTAAAAAAAAAAAAAAAAGGAAGATGTAAAACACCCACCCTGACCAGTAAGGGAGGAAGCCCTGTGGCCAGCGGCTTGGGAAGGATTCACGGGGCAGGGAAGGCCTGTCCCAGAGCTGAGTGAGAGCAGCGCCCAGAGACGGGATCTGGGTACGATGAGTTCGGGAGAGCCCGAGGTGTTTCTAGAAGGTGTGTTCCGCAGAAGGTTGGTTCTGCTGTGGTGGTTTTTATTGAACTAAAAATGTTCAAAATGATGCAAAAGAGCACATCACTCTCCATTTCTTTTCTCGGCCACTAGGAAACAGCACACCGCACACCATGATGTTACCCTGCAAGGTCAGGTGAAGGGCGAGGCGGGCCCAGCTCAGCCGTGGGAGAAGCGGGGCCCACACGGCTCCCCGCCGCCCCCCCGCCCCACGCCCCCGAACCGAAACACCGCAGAGGAGGTTTTGGGAATGAAAACCACAGGTGAGTCAGCACAGGGGAACCATGTGGAGAGTCTTCATTCCACTCTTAAGACTTGAAAAGAACTTTCCAGGGAAAGGGAAGCCCACCACGTGAGGTGGCAGCAGGCTCAGGTCACATGGGTCCTAACACAGTCCTCCTGCCTCCTGCCCCCCGCTGCCCGGGTTGACAAGGTCAAGTGAACTTCTCCTCCTGGCCTGAGCGGCCTGAGGACTCTTCTGCCACCCCACGAGGGATCTTAGTTCCCCGAGCAGGGATCGAACCCGGGCCCCCTGCAGTGGAAGCACGGAGTCCTAACCGCTGGACCGCCAAGGATGTCCCCAGAGGGCTCTTCTAACTCCCGGTCCCCTGCATGCCTGCCCCGGCGGAGGCGGGGAAGTGACCCCGGAATGACTGAGCAGCCACCATGACATCTGTCTTTGCTGGGTTTAATAAAGACGTTTGTTGGTGCATCGGACTCAATTCCCTAATAGTAAAAAAAAAAAAAAAACACCCTTCAAAGTTTTCAAGGAAAAGTCCATGTCTAGGGATGGGAGGGAAGGGGGCAAACTGAGAGGGGATTTTGCCCCAGAGGAGTGAGTCAGAAATACACCGACCCCGTCCCTGAACGCGCTAAACCCTCGTCTCAGCTGATGACTCCGGGTGCTTGTGCGTCTGGCACGGAGCTAAGCTCTGCAGCAGTGATCTCCTTCCGTGCTCGGTGACTTCGTACCGTGGCTTCTGCTATTCCCCCCTTTTACCGACAAGGAGCCTGAGTGCTCGTGGTCACCCGGCAGGTACACGGCAGAGCTAGAATTTGAGCACAGGCCAGGCTGACTCCAAATCCTAGGCTCTTGGCCACCCGACCGCCCTGAAATGTGGCAGCAGACTGCCTCATCCTAGTCAGGTCAACACGGGAACCGGCCAGATGCCCAGGATCAACACAGAGCCAAGTCCAAGCTGGAGTGGCAGCTCACCAAAGGGTCCTGTCCCTTCAAACATCAGCGGTGTGGCAACACATCAACAGAGCCCCTCGAGACTTTGTTAAGTACAAAATCAAGCGTGTCTACAAGCCCTGTGATGCAACAGCAACTCAGGCTGGAGAGAGAGAACGGAGGAGAGGGAGAAAGGGAGGCGAGGATGGGCAGACACTGTCTCCCAGAGTCCGGACCCAACCCTAATGTGCCCTCTGCAAGCTGACGAGTTGCCGTCGGCAGGTTGGAAGGTTTGGCAGAAGCGACTAGCGTGTGCAGGAAATGGCTTGCGTCTCTCAGCCCGCTCGGCTGGGCATTCAGGGCCCCCACCTGTGCTCTTGGCTCCCTGTGACTCTGCAGTTGCCTGGAGCCCTGCCAGCGGCAGCCATCCTGCAGCTCCAGCCACCTTTGGTGGCCCAGGACCGTCCCACCTTCACCCCGAGCATCGCCAGCCTGCTTTCTCTTGCTGGGGGTTCCCGGCTCCACATGCCTGGGTGAAGTGGGGCAGAGGGCAGATCTCATTGCTCAAGGAGCAGGCACTTCCCTGAGACACAAGCTCTTCACCCAGACCCATGGGTCCAAGATGTCAGGCTGGCTGTGCAGACGCACTGCCTCTCCAATGGGAGCTGGTCCGGCACTTTCCTTGGGTTCTCAGAGAGGCCACCCTGGTTAGGTGGGTGAGTCCGGGAGGAGAGGCAGAGATGCCTTAAGGAATAACCCTCCTCCAGCTCCGCAGTCAGGCTCTGAGAGATCCAGGGAAGCACCAGCCACAGCAAAAAAATGAGCATTGGGGACTTCCCTGGCGGTCCAGCGGTTAAGACTCTGTACTTCCAATGCAGGGGATGTGGGTTTGATCCCTGGTCAGGGAACTAAAATCCCATATGCCACGCGGTGTGACCAAAAAATTTAAAAAAAAATTTTTTTTTAATGAGCATCAGATTCTCAGCACCTAGGAGCCCGGCGTTTCCAGCATTGAGTTAAGGTAGAGCGGCCTTCCCAGACGCACAAGGCCCGCTCTGGAAGGGGACTCACCAAGGGCAACTCGACCCTCTGCTGGGCCTGCTACATACTCTCTCTCCCTTTATTCTCAAACGATTGTTTTCTTTTTATGTACTTATTAAATATTCAAGTAATAGATAAGTCCTCACTCATGCAAACGTTACAGAAGTCTACAGAGATGCGCTAGGGCATGTGCACACCCACAGTCGTGCTGTCCTCTTATTCCAGTTATTCTGGGAGGCGACAAGCTGACCCCGAGAGCCCAGCTGCCTGCAGCAGCTATATCCAACAAGTACCAGGAGGCAGAAGCAGGTGAGAGCCTGCACAAGGCACCCTGAGGATGCCAGGGAAGGCCTGATGGCAGAGGCAGAGGGTGCTGAGGACACACCCAGGCCCAGGTCCCTGAACCGCCCAGGCCGGGCCGCACTGCAGAATCTCAGCCTCCATCACCCACTTAGCGTCTTAGGAATTAATTACCCGATTGCTCCAGGCAGAATCCAGGAGCCTGGAGGAGGCTGCAGGCAATTTGCCGAGGCCTGCAGAGCGAGGGAAGCAGCATTTGATGCCAAATATCAGCAGAACCCTCAGAGGATGGATTTTGATATTTTAACATTTACTACAGCTCTGACTGCATCTGAAGTTACCAGTCCTCTGATAGAAGAACTTGGCTGTGATAAGTTTATCAATAGCAAGTGATGAAACTGCTTCAAGAGAACCTCTGCATTCAGGACAGTCATATCAATCTGGTAGCTTGATTTAAAAAAAAAAAATCAAAGTATGTGAGAATAAGGCAAAGCACTGATGAAAACAAAGGAAGCTTATCATGGAAAAGCATGGGGAAAAAAATCGAAAGCATCGTAAGACTCCTCTAACATTCTTTAAGTTTGTATTGATCTAGATTCTTTTCCTCGCGTTGTGGACAATGTCTTCCAAATTGCTCCACTAAAGTGTAAAGGGAAGTTTTGTAAACTTGAAGCTTGATTAAGAAAAATTGCCTATGATAAATCCCATGATGATGAAGGAAATTAGAAAATAGTGACGACAAGAATAAGGAATTAGTTACTAGGACTGGAAGGCTATAGAGAAAGCTTGAGGTTTTCAGAAGATGTGCTTTCATCGTGTCAGAGTCAATGGAAGTTTTTAGCGTAGGACGTTTTTGTGTTTTCTGAGATATTTCATATGGCAAGGAAAGTACTTATTATATATAGTATATGATGCCATGTTTTCAAGAATATCTGAAATTTCTGGGGAAAGAACGAGTAAAACATTAGATTCTCTCTAAGTCCCTTCAGGGCTGAGTTAAAGGCAAATGCTTCCAGTTAGAGCTCAAACATTCCCCCAGGGGTCTTGGCCTCGAGGATGCCACAGAGACACCAGGACGGGCAGTCACGGCGCACTGCTGCGGTCAGAGCGCTTCCAGAGGGCGAGTCCTCACCCCTCGCTTCTCACCCACCCCGAATACTACTTGAGGCTTTTACTGAGTCCACCTCAGAAGTATTCTCCTAGAAGACTGTGATCTGGTCATCCACAAAATCCAGGAGCCCGTTGAAGTGAAAGAGGCAGGGCTGGCTCCGTAAGACCACTTGAGTCAGCTGACACACCTCAGAAGATGGACAAGTAATTCACCCACCGATTTCAAAACCCACTCCAGGGCATCAGGGCCTGTGTTTCCCTCCCACGGCCTCTTTTATTCCCGCGGTGGCTGTGCACCTCTACCCCAAGCTGTTCCCCCTGAGTCATCCTCCGCCACGAGCTCCTACTCAGTCTGGGTAGGTAACCAATTTGGACCAAGGAGGCGGAGCTTCCAGAGAGCCCGAGGCCCCCAGGGTGTCCCGCCCCACTGTCTTCCCGATTGAGGCCTCGGGGAGCTCTGTGCTCCTCCCTGTGGGAGCCAAGGTTGAGAACATTCTTCTCTCCGTCAAGGCTCCATCCAGGTCTTCCTCCGGGGCCTGCTGTGCTGTCTGAGCGCGACTCGTGTATCGCATTGCCCAGCAACATGGGCCTCGGGACCTCCGGGGACTGGAACTCCCTCCCCAGGAGCCAGACCCAGGGCTCGGTGCTTTACTTGTGGAGCAGACACAAAAGGATGGTTTCCATCCTTTACCATAGGAAGCAACCGAGGGCCCCAGGCACAGCTAGCATCCCAGCCCACGCCAGCCTGACATCCAAGCCAGACCCTCCCACCACAGAACCTACATCGCCAGCCAGTTCTCAGCCTATGATGAATTATTTCATTCCTTCTGAAAAACAAGAGAGAAAGACGATCAAAACCCAGGGAGCTGCCTTTTTCACTGAATCCACAGTTTCCAAAACACGGCCTCAGGGGACTCACTTTGAACATTTAACTTAGAAGATTACTAGCGGGATGGATAGGTGGTGAAGGGCAGGGAGGGGGAGAAGTGTGCTACGGCGAGGTCAAAGCAACATTCCCTCTTGGCAGGGCTATTTGGTGGAAATATGTCTGTCTGGCCAGCCATGTCACCGAGCACGCTGCCACCAATCGGCCGGGAGGGGGTAATAGTCCATCTCCAACGGTTTACTTTGCTGGTAGCTATTCAAGCACGCTCCGAGTCCAGATGGAAGCCCAGGACCATCCTTTACTTCACATCAGGCCATACGTTCCAACCCTTACAGCACGCACAGGGGCAGGGGGCGTTGGAAGCAGTCATAGCCCACCCCGAGCCAGGCTCCTGTGGTCACCCTCTCGTGGGCGCTGGGGGGGGGGCTCTTCTTTTGTTCCCCATGGCCCCTTCCCCTACTTTGGTGTGGTCGGGTGGGGAGATGGAGGCCCTCACTGTGGTCTAGCTTCAGGGTAGAGTAACCACAAGACAATCAGACTGCAAAATTAAACTCACCAGAGCAGGGTTCCTCTGTGCTTTTATGCTAAAAGAGCCTCTTTGTAGTATCGTGTCGTATTTCAAAAATGTCCTCTTGTGTGTGTTGGGGTGTGGGAGGGTAGATACATACATATATAGGTCCCAGGAAGGAATGGGGAAGGGGAGAGAAGTCATTCCCATTGCATTTATCACATTCTGTGTAAATTTTCAAAATCCATTTGTGGTTAATAGGAGATGCTGCATTCTACCTGCACAGGTGAACCTAGGTAGTTATTTCAAAAATGGTAGCCCCGGGACTTCCCTGGCAGTCCAGTGGTTAAGACTCCACCCTTCCAAGGCAGGGGGCGCAGGTTTGATCCCTGGTTGGGGAACTAAGATCCCACATGGCGTGTGGCATGGCCAAAAAAATTTTTTTTTAATTAAAAACACATTTTTAAAAATGGTAACCCCGTCTCCATCCCCACCAAGGTAATATTTTCCACCAAGCTGAGTCAATAATGCAAAACAAGCCCATTTTTCCATGAGGTAAACAACACAGCAGGTTAGAAACACACCATCCGTGGATTTTGCTCCTAACAAAAGCACCTTGTAAAAAGGAGCATTTTAAGTGAGACCCAGGACACAAATACCTTTAAAAGTTGCAACACTGAGAAAGAGAAGGTGTCTGCACAAAACAGCATGTTCCGTGATTCCCCTGAACCTTAGAACTGACGGCTCTCAGGGCAGAGTCTGTCATGGACTCAGGGAGTAACCCCGCCCCCGCCCCCGCCCCCGCCCCGCGCCCGGTCCAGCCCTGTCGGCTCTGGGCTGCAGCCCTTCCCCGACAGGAAAGTGGATCCATTCCTCAAACGAACTCCCCTGGGAGAACCAACTTCTACCAGAGGCCCCGTCATCTGGACAGACTCAGAAACTTAAGCTCTAGGACCGAGAGTATAGCTAGGTCCCCTCAGTTTTATTTTCCTTACAGGTGATTTTTCTTTTAATGTTTGGTAAATGGTTTTAGACAAAGAAGAACCACTTTCAGAGGTTCGTAGAACAGAACGCTGTTTCAACTTTGGGCCCAAGGAAATGCGAAAGGAGACAAATTCTAGATCGCTAGAGCCCCTATCCTCCTGCTCCCAGCCACTTAAAGATAAAAGGATGGTCTCGGTGATGAGGATCCCACAACTGAAGCCCCCATGGATTTCTCCCATCTGGAGTAATGATACTTACAAAGCAGGTTTTTCTGGTAGGACGTTGAAAGGACACGGAGTCATCCTTTATCCTTATTTCCAAATTTTGGGTAACATTTTTCAGTTTTTTCCACATAAGTTTTCTTTCTCTCGTTTGTCTCCACATCTCTAGGAGGTAGATAAAGGAGGTAAGCTTTCCATTTTGGCCCTTAAGGGGAAACGAAGGCCCACAGTGATAAGAAGTTATTTGCAACCTTGGTGTGAATTGCAGACAAAGCTAGAGCTGGGGCAGAACTGGGGCGCCTCCGGGGGGCACCCACCCCAGAGAAGAGGGACGTGTCGAATACTGGGTAGCCTTGACCTCTGCATTGCTGCACACGGCAACTCAGCTAAGACCTTCCATCTCCTAACTGATGGAAGATGGAAGGACTCACATCTCCTCACTCCCAGCCCGGCGCCCCTGCCCCACAAGCAAACCGCAAGATCTGGTTTGGGACCCCAGAAGGTGGTGTAGGAGGTGTCCTGGCAGAGCGCACCCCCATCTCAATTACGGCCTTGGCAGGGCCCGGCCAGGACTCACAGCTGGGTCACGTTCTTCATGTTTTTTGTTTTTGTTTGGTTTTTTATTGACATATAGTTGATTTACAATGTTGAGTTAGTTTCTGGTATACAGCAAAGTGATTCAGTTATATATCTATTCTTTATCAGATCTTTTTCCATTATAGGTTATTACAAGATATTGCATATAGTTCCCTGTGCTATACAGTATGTCCTTGTTGATTATCTATTTTATACATAATAGTGTGTATATGTCAATCCCAATGTCCCAATTTATCCCTCCCCCCTCCTTTCGCCTTTGGTAACCATACGTTTGTTTTCTGTGTTTGTGAGTCTGTTTCTGTTTTGTAAATATGTTCATTTATATCATTTTTTAAAAATTAGATTCCACATATGAGTGATACCATATGATATGTCTTTCTCTTTCTGACTTACTTCACTTAGTATGACCATCTCTAGGTCCATCCACATTGCTACAGATGGCATTATTTCATTCTTTTTTTATGGCTGAGTAATATTCCATTGTATATATGTACCACATCTTCTTTATCCATTCCTCTGTCAGTGGACACTTAGGTTGCTTCCATGTCTTGGCTGTTGTAAGCAGTGCTGCCGTGAATATTGGGGTCCATGTATCTTTTCAGATTAGAGTTTTGTCTGGATATACGCCCAGGAGTGGGATTGCTGAATCACATGGTAGTTCTATTTTTAGTTTTTTAAGCAGCCCCCATACTGTTCTCCATAGCGGTTGCTCCAGTTTACATTCCCACCAACAGTGTAGGAGGGTACATTCTTCATGTTTTTAAAGACACTTTATTAAAAGAAAACAGGACGTGAGTGAGCAGAGGAAAATGGCTGGTCTTGAATTGACAGTAATGTTCACTCCCCACCTTTTGACCAGTCCTCCATGAGAAATATATGCTAAAACATAGAAATAGGGGGGAAAAGTGGTTTATGTCTTTTACACATATTCTGCAACATTGACATTTTGCAGCTTTGGGTTTATATAACTAGCACTTTTTATCTCCTCTATCAAAGCATTATTTTCACAATATTAGAAACGTGGCTCTCATACCCTCATATATATACGATGCACATTTATTCAACTCATTAATAAGGGGATCAACAGGATGGGAAAGCTGCTTCTCAGAGCATTTGAAGAGCAGAGATATATAGTCAGTTGGAAAGAAAATGCTGAGATAAGTTAAGTGTTTTAGTCTGTTCAGCTGCTATAACAAAATACCATAGACTAAGTAGGTTATAAACAACAAAAATTTATTTCTTCCAGTTCTGGAAGCTGGGAAGTCCAAAATGATGACACCAGTGGATTCAGGGTCTGGTGAGGACCCCACCCTGATTCATAGACAGCTGTCTTCTCGCTCTGTCTCACATGGCAGAAGGGGTGAGGGAGCTCTCTGGGGTCTCTTTTATAAGAGCACAAATCTCCATCTTCATGACCTAATCACCTCCTAAAGGCCTCACATCCTAATACTCTCATCTTGGGGGTTAGGATTTCAACAGGAATTCGCGGGGGACACAAACTCAGTTCATTCAGTTCATTGCACGAAATTACATACAAAACTGGTTAATATCCTATGGTACAATAAAACTGTAACATCGGAGTTTTATTGTAAGTTTTAGTTTTTTTCCTCAAAAAACTAAAAATAGAGCTACTATATGACCCTTCAATCCTACTCCTGGGCATATATCCAAAGAAAACTGTAATTCGAAAAGACACATGCACCCGAATGTTCATAGCAGCACTATTTACAATAGCCAAGACATGGAAGCAACCTAAGTGCCCATCGACAGATGAATGGATAAAGAAGATGTGGTGTATATATATATATATATATATATATATATATATACACAATGGAATATTACTCAGCCATAAAGAAGAATGAAATAATGCCATGTGCAGCAATATGGATGGACCTAGAGATTATCATACTAAGTGAAGTAAGTCAGAAAGAGAAAGACAAATACCATATGATATTACTTATATGTGGAATCTAAAGTGAAGTAAGTCAGAAAGAGAAAGACAAATACCATATGATATCACTTATATGTAGAATCTAAAACAGGACACAAACGAACTTATCTACGAAACAGAAACAGACTCACAGATACAGAGAACAGACTTGCAGTTGCCAAGGAGGTAAGCGGGTCAGGGAGGGATGGATTGGGAGTTTGGGGTTAGCAGATGCAAACTATTGTATACAGAATGGATAAACAACAGGGTCTGACTGTATAGCACAGGGAACTATATTCAGTATCCTGTGATAAACCATAATGGAAAAGAAAAATGAATAAATAAATACCCTTTCTCCATTTATTCCTTCCTTTACACCCCTGAGGCCCCCCTACCAGTCTATGCCTTTACCATACCATGTGGAGATTACCACAATAGTACACAATGTCTTCCCAGTCCAGACCCCCAATACCTCTAACAAATTAATTCATCCAGCAAACACTTACTGTGCAGCTTCCAAATGCCAGAACTGTTCAAAGTTCTGGTGATAATCAGAAAATAAGACAGACAAAGTTCTTTGCTCTCACATATTTCCTTAAGAGCAGGGAGACAAACAGTTCACAAGAATAATGTCAAGTGGTGATAAGTAAAACAGAAACAGGCAGGGTTAGTTAAGGAAAAAAAGAATGATAGAGGGTTATTTTATTGCAAATGCTCACAAAATTTCTTAGATAACAGCTGGTTTCTTATCCTCATTACTGCAAAAGCAGAGGAAATCCTTCTGTAAACTCAGGAGAACTAGAAATTTATTTTAAATACTTGGGCAAGTCCCTGGAATAGAAATGCTTCGTTAAAAGTTCTCCTGTGTTTTGGTATTTTAATAAAGACCCCATGATATGAAGCTTATTTCTCAGTTATTAAAAAAAAAAAAGAATGATGGAGACAGAGCTATTATTTTATAGAGAGTTCCTCCCACTCTGTGGTAAGGGACCTGAAGGGGATGAAAGAGCTAGCCATGCAGATATCAGAAGGCAAGTGTTCCAGGTAGCGAAAACAGCTGGTGCAAAGGCCCTGGGGCAGGTGTGTGCTCGCTGATTCAGGGATGTCGAGCTGTCTGGTAAAGGACGAGAAAGTGAGCAGAGTGTTTGGGGTCAGAGGTGAAGCTACAGAGGCACCGCAGACCAGACCATGGAGAGCTTTGTAAGCACCTGGAATATTACGCTGAGGGGAAAGGGCAACCATCTGATGGTTTTGAGCAGAGGAGTGAAATGACCTGACTTGTTTTTAGAGGATGCTGAGGACAGCCTGCAGTGGGGAGAAGCAGGGAGTCCAGCAGGGCATCACTGGCAGTGGTCCAGACGGAGCGTGAGGGTGGCTTTGAGTGCCAGGTGGGGAGAAGTGGATGGATTCTGGATATATTTCACAGGGGGAGCCAACAGGATCACTGATGGATCAGGTGTCAGGTGTGAAAGAAAAAAGTGTCAGAGATGACTCAGAGGTTTCACCCTGAGGAGCTGGGAGAATGGGGGGCTGGGAGGGGGGCCTGGAGGAAGAACAGGCTGGGGAGGGAGCTCATTGAGGGGTGTGTCAAGTTCACGATGACTGAGAGGTCCAGGTGGAGATGTGAAGCAGGCTATGTATGTCTTGAGTTCAGGGGAGACTCCGGACTAGAGGCTTACACAGGACAGCGGAAAGCGTGTAGCTGGTATTTGAGGTACTTGCATGCAGGCAGGCGCACGCACACACAAACACACACCGCATGTTGTAGTACAGTTGGCCCTTGAACAACAAGGATTTGAACTGCACTGTACTCACTCAGTACACAACTGGCTGAATCCAGGGAGACCGAGGGCCAGACTGTAAAGTTACACGAGGCACCCCAATCCCCTTGTCGTTCAAGACTCAACTGTGTATGTGTCTGATACTCAGATCGTTGACGGAACACCGATGTTTGCTGGCGGACAGATGGAAGCCGACAGCATTTAGAAGGAATCTAAAGGCAGGCTCCGCCGCTCACTTAGAGGGGGAGCAGAGAAAGCGGGGAAAGCGTTCGAATGAGCCTGGGCGCCTCTAGCATGTTTGTCTAAAACAAGGCTTCAATATTCACCTTCCGGAACCATCCAAGACACCCCGTTGTCCAAACGCTTGGCTCACAGAGTCTGGTCATCCTCCAGTCCCCGCAAGCCCATGTCCCTCCTCCCCCGGGGAGCCTCCATCAGGGCCAGTCCCAGCCCTCCCGCACCCCCCGAACACACACACCACACCCCACCCACACCAGTGCCTGGTTCACGTCGTTTGCCTCTCTAGGAGAGGCGGCCCCTCTGTTCTGCTTGACTTATTCCTACTAAACCATCCAATACTGTCCAAGCCCCGTCCGTCCCATAAGAGCTGCTGCAACCCCTGCCCCATGGAGCCCCCCATGATATCCCCTCCCCTGGCCAGGCCTAGACCTGTGACCCTGACCACTGACCAGGCACCAGTCGTATATCATCCTGTGACAGGGGCTCTCCCTCTCTCCTAGCGAGGGTGAGGCCTACATCTCTTGTGTCCTGCTTCCCTGGTGCTCAGCGCCACGTGGCGTGCAGTACACATTCGTTCGTAACGCCGGTGAGAGCTGTGCAGGCAAAGCGAAGGACCACCCGCCATGGCGCCCTCAGTGACCCATGCCCCTTGGTGGCCCCCTGCAGCGCCCACGGTCTGCCAGCAGGGTGAGCTTCTCCTCCTGATAGCCTGTGCTCAGCCCAGCATCCTCCGGCTCCTCAGGAGAGAAAAAAACTGGGGCTCTCTCTTCCCACACTATGACTTTCCACTTCGCCTGGCTGCGTCAAAGTTGGGCAAGAACAAGATGAGGTTCCCCTGGGGCCCCCTCCATCCCCCCCTCGACCACCCTTCCAACCGGGAGAAGTGTCCCCCGGCCGCCCACCTCGGATGAAAGAGCCTTCCTCCAACTGTAAATTATTTCTAAACTGTATACCTTGTTTAATGCGTTTCAAAATTGAAAGAAAATACTTCTCCCACAATTACAGTCATTTTTGTAACTAAACCCCGCAGTTTCCCAGCTCCTTCCAAACCTACTGATTTTAAAACAGAAAAATACTGTCGTTTCCCAACATGGTCTTTATAGAGTAAGCCTGGGTGTGTACAGGCGACCACTTTCCTCTCCGGGATTATCCCAGGACTACTGGATTAAAGACAAATTAGGTAATATTGTACGCTGTTCTCTTTCAGAGAGATTCTGAAAGCCAGGTTTTAAGGGAAGCAGGGGCACATCAAAGCACACACCAGGGCAGGCAGGGACCTTGAGACCAGCGGAGGTGACAAGAGAAGCTGACCCCAGGAAAGACTTGGCACCTGGAGGCTGGAGGACCGTGTGCCAGTGACGGCCTGCCACCGGCCATGGGGCCGATATCGGGGTGTGCCTACCAGGACCTTCCAACATTGGGACAGGACCCACATACCTTTTCAAAAATGAGCTATAATCCAGAGGTTCATGGCGTGACATTTCCTGGTGTCTAGTCACCGTTCTCAATGGAAAAATAGAGATACTTCCCCTGCCCCCAAACAAGGCTTTAGATGGAGTGAACCCCACCTAAACTTGACCCTCGGCCTTAACCTCCATGTGTGTCCGCAGAAGATGCTTGGATTCCCACTATTGAGCCATAAATAAACTAGGGGTTCTACGCCTACCACAGTCTCAAAAATGGTGAAAAAGTGAGGCAGCATCCTGAGAATTTAGGACAATGTGAAAAAGTCTTTTTTTCAGGGGCCAAATTTTACATAGTGATGAATAAGTGACACTGTCTAAATGCCGCAAATCACGTGATTCGAGACACACCGGGACCACGGACATGGTACGTGCCTGCCATGAAATACACAAGCTATTGTTTAGTGGGTAGGGTCTCAGTTTGGGAAGAAGAAAGTGATACTGCACAACAATGTGAATGTACTTAATGTCACTGAACTGTACACTTAAAAAGGTTAAAATGGGGCTTCCCTGGTGGCGCAGTGGTTGAGAGTCCGCCTGCCGATGCAGGGGACGCGGGTTCGTGCCCCGGTCCGGGAAGATCCCACGTGCCGCGGAGCGGCTGGGCCCGTGAGCCACGGCGGTGTGCGTCCGGAGCCTATGCTCCGCAACGGGAGACGCCACGACAGTGAGAGGCCCGCGTACCGAAAAAACAAAACAAAACAATCAAACCAGCCCTCCCTGTAGTTTAAACTCCTCTTCAGCTACTCCCCCATAACATCTCTTCCCTTCTCAGCCAGGTTTCCCCAAAGCATCCGCACTTCTTGTATTGACTCCACAGCCAACTTCAGGTTGGCTTTTGCCCCAAGACCCCTGAAACAGTTCCAATGTAACCAATGACATCATATGACTAAATCCAACAGCCACTCTTCAGCCCTTATCTTACTTACCATTCCTCTTTCTGGAAATTCTTTTCCCCCAGGGACTTGGGGAGGCCGTTCTTCCTAAATTCTGCTTCAACTTCTCCAGTTGCTTCTTCTCAGACCTCGAAGCAGCTCCTTTCCCACCACCCATCCCATAAACGCTGGGAAGCTTCAAGGTTCGGGCCTCAGATCCCAGCTTTTCTCATTCACTTCTTAAGCAGACACCTGGAGCCAACGCTCTTCCAGGTCTTGTTGATTCCCAGGTCTGAGGCTGCAGCCCAGACTTCTCCTTTGGGTTCTGCCCCCGCGTACCGCAAAAAAAAAAAAAAAAAAAAAAAAAAAGGTTAAAATGGCAAATTTGAGTTATGTATATTTTATTACAATAATGAAAACAATAAAACATTTCTAAGATCAAAAAAAAAAGCTGGCACAAAGCTGGAAACGAAGAGGGGAAATATCCACTCAAACCCCTGGATCAGGTTGGGTAAAATCTCCCTTCGACTTTTCAGTTACTTGAGCCAGTAAGTTTATTTATTTATTTATTTATTTATTTATTTATTTTGGCCACCCCGCGCCTCATGCGGGATCTTAGTTCCCCGACCAGGGATGGAACACGCATCCCCTGCAGTGCAGGCGCAGAGTCTTAACCACTGGACTGCCAGGGAAGTCCCATAAATTTTTGTTTAAGTCTTAAAAGAAAAATTGGCCACACTTCAAGAGAAGCAACCATTTTGCACTTTGGAAGGTCCAGGGGCGCCGTGAGCAAGGGGCTTCCAAAGTACAGCAGTGACTCAGGTGCTGCGCAAACCAGGAGGCCCTCAACACACCCAAAGAGCTCTGAAAACCACGTAGGGGGGCTTCCCTGGTGGCGCAGTGGTTGCGCGTCTGCCTGCCGATGCAGGGGAACCGGGTTCGCGCCCCGGTCTGGGAGGATCCCACGTGCCGCGGAGCGGCTGGGCCCGTGAGCCATGGCCGCTGAGCCTGCGCGTCCGGAGCCTGTGCTCCGCAACGGGAGAAGCCACGACAGAGGGAGGCCCGCATACCACAAAAAAACAAACAAACAAACAAAAACACCATGTAGGGAGTTCTAGCCCAAAGCCGAGCCAAGTGGTTTAGCCCCAGAGCTCTTTTTTGCACTGGGAGTCAGTTTTCACCAGGTGGGAGACACAGAGCCATTGACCCCAAGCAAGCACTCAGCAGAAACCTTGCTTAGCCTCAGACACTTGTCATCTTGGATTTAAACTTGACCCGGCCTGCCCCTGCCGCAGGTGAGATAAAGGTCAGGGAACAAAAGAGTTCCGCGAGGCTCAGAATCTCCATGGTTAATCACTTCCCACCCGATTTGACAGCCACAGATATTTTTCCCTCTCACCCTCAGGCATGATCTCAACACAGGGTGAACCTGAAACTTGCATTTGAGGTACACACGCAAAGCTGACACATGAGGGCTGGAAGGACACTCAGAAGGCCTGACTCTCACACGGACTGTGGGGGGATATGTTTGGTTTCCTCGGGAGGACAACACAGACCTTTGCTCAGTGCTCAGAGTTCAACACTGGGGTCATACCATCCAGAGATATGTAATCATCTTTTGCCTAAAAGCCACATACCTTAATTACATGTGGGATCCAATAAACTTCTCGAAAATCACTGTACAGATAGAGACCCGTGGAAGTCAGGAAGACCAGTTATACGTCCCAGACTAAAAGTACCCATTTGTGAAACAAATTGCTACAGTCACCTTGAAAAACAGTTAGGCAGTATCTTACAAAGTTGAATATACATCTACCCCACGACCCAGTAGACCAAACATAAATGAAAACAGAAGTCCACACAGGGCTTCCCTGGTGGCGCAGTGGTTGAGAGTCCGCCTGCCGATGCAGGG
>NC_041225.1:13653856-13752718 GCF_002837175.3 Physeter macrocephalus | reverse complement strand
AAAAAAAAAAAAAAAAAAAAAAAGCAGTCCACACAAAGACCTGTACATGAATGGTCACAACAGCTTTATTCCTCATCACCCAAAACCAGAAACACCTTGAATGTCCATTGAGTAAAGTCAAATGGTGGTGCATCCATACAATGCAAAGCCACTCAGCAAAAAAGAGGAACAACCACTCATACCCTAGATGACGAGCCTCAAATAGATTCCGCTGAGTGAAAGAAGCCAGATGCAAAGACTACACACTGTTCGATTCCATTTATCTGAAATTCTAGAAAAGGCAAAACCATAGTGATAAAGAACAGGTCACTGGTTGCCAGGGCCAAGGTGGAGATGATCTCCAAAGAGGTTAAAGGGGACCTCTTGGGGCGAAGGAGGGTTCTGTATCTCGATTGTGGTGGTAGTTATACAATTACGTATAATTACCAACATTCATTAAGGGTGCTCTTAAAATGGGTTGATTTTCTTTCACACAAATTACATCTCAATACTTTTTAAAGGTCCCCACCTCCGTTCTCCAAAAACTCAGTCTATAGACTCTGTCCTTCTTTAACAAACTTGCTGTCTGCACCTCTGTTCCGGCACAAAGCTGTGGTTACATGGAACGAGAGGCTGGGAGGGAATCCCTGGTGTCCCGTCCTTGCTAGAAAAAGGTGGTCTATGTTCAGAGCACACCTTCAGAAAGCCAGAATGGGATCCACGGGCTGGCCACTGATGTGTCCCAGGAAAAGCAGACAGACATAAAGCGTTCAACCCCAGAGGGGATGCATTCCATCCCCCCACAGAAGAGGGGCCTCCAGGGAGGAGGGGTGCACCCCAGGTGATCACAGGTGAAGATGGAGCAGGTCATCCAGGTGCCCAGAGGGGACACTGCCCCAAGGATTAACCCTGTGAGGTCCTGGACCACTAAAGAAAGGCCAGCATGATCTTTAGAAACTGGCCGTAAAAAACACGAAGGATCCCGAGGCGTAAGCGCCACGAGCGTCTGTAGCTCAAAGGAATAAGACGAGTCTGTGAAAGTCAGAGGGACAGGAACACGGCAGATGTAAGTACAGAGATGCGTCATCCCACAGAGCCTGGCCAGATTCTAGAGAAACAAACTTCTCTCTTTCTTCCTCACTAGAAAACAAACCATGAGGCTGCTTCTTTCGGGGGGCAAACAATGAAGGTCATCTATGTTATTTTTTCAAGTTGACCCATGCCCTGAGCCTGGGAAGATTCTTGAGCAGGCATGTGAAGTGCCCACGGTGGGTCTGCAGGTCAGCAAACTGACCACACTCCCTTCCCCCACCTCGCTGTCCTGGAAGGTGTTGGGCAAACACAGGACGACCAACGCTACCACATTACATGCCAACCGTTGCTACCAATTTCTGTGAAATAACAATGACAGCATCACAGCTTTTCTTGAAGCCAAAACCCCAAATAACACCAACAATACCGCAAGAGTCCCCAAATTAAAGGTTGCAACGGCCAGGCATGAAAGCACTGTGAGGCACCCCCAGCCGTGGCCCTCAGTCTCTGCTGAACTCTGCCCACATTCCTGATTTCACAAGCCACAAGAAGGTGCTGGGCCATTTGCAACCAAACTCCAGGGAATTTGCAAAAATAGAGGAGGATTGCTAATGCCCCGACTCAGCAGAGAATCTACAACCTTCACATTTCCCAGGGCTCCTGGTCAAACGAGCTTCCCCTACTCTACCTTCTGTCCTTCTTCCTCCCGAGGGCTACGCTCCACACCCTTGGGAGGAAGGAGGGTTCTCTGTGCTCTATAGCCCCTCCAGGAGAAGAAATGGCCAATCATATCCTGTCTTTGGTTAGTTAACAAAAGACATAAACTACAGGGGAAAATGTGCAGGGTCGTTAGCTCATGAGTGGCCACGCAGGATCTGCATTCACTGCTCTCTGCCTGCATTCTATACCCATAGACACAACTAGGTTGTATTTTAAATTGCCTGCCCCAAAGCTGAGCTTCTCTCCTGGAAAGGGAGCTTCTCAAACACCATCAAGTGTATCTCAGAACTGTAAAATGAATAAAGAGATAGCTGAATTAAGTAGAGGCAGGAGACCAGAAGGGGGGAGCTCTCACGCCCTGCAACCATACAGCACAGCCCAACGGGAAGAAGAAAAACTCCTCTTCTTTCCTGGTGAGGACTCAGCCAATGAAAAGCCATGGACTCCTTGTTTCCTATAACCCTCCCAACTTCCTCTTCCCCTCTATAAAAGCACCCTCATTTTCTTGCTGTAGGGAGACTTACATGTGGCTCACTGTTGTTGCAGATCCCAAATTGTAATTCTCTGGTGATTCCTGATAAACCCATCTTTGCTGGAGAAATATCCGGCTATCTATTATTTCAGAACAACAGAACTACCGGCAAAGACAGAGGCCAACCGACCAGGGTTAGCGATGCGTGTGCTGTGGGAAGCCGTGACCAAAATGAGCGCATCCTCGAGACCCGCCCCCCCCCAGGTCTGCTCCAGCCACCCGCCCCCCAGCCTTCCTGTGCCTTTAGCCTCAACCTCCATCTCCCCATCTGTAAAATGGGGCACCATGCTGTGACACGGGTGTGTCGTAAAGAAAGAATGAGATGAAATCAGAGAAAGGGAGACGGCTGCTCCCTTTGGATAAATGTGCATATGCCATGTCCCTGGCAATGTTATTAGATATTTCAAACTATAAACTCTTAACCAAGATGATTACTGGAACAACCTTCCAGAAGTTATTAGCTTCCATTTAATAACAAGCCATTACCCACAAACAACCCATTAATTATCAGCCAACAAATGTCTTAAAGTTTCCAATGCTCGATGAATGATGTGATTTTTTTTTTTTTTAATAATAAAACTGGAATTCTCCTGCACTTGAATGAGTTGCACCTGCCTCTGAGCAGCTTGGCTGTTGGCTGACTGCAGGAACACAGCAGAAATCTGGGAACAGCCTTCTCTTGAAACGCTGAGACCTTCCGAAGTCCAAACCCCAGTTTAATCAGAAAGTGGCAGTTCCAGTGCAGGGACTTGTCCCTGACCGGGGTGCGGGGGGATGGCAAAGAGTCCCAGGGCTGGGGCTCCTCTCTGGCTGCCTCTCGCTCCCCACTGCAGGGAGCACGTCCATCTGTCTGCCAGGGAGCCGTCACTGTGGGCTGTCCACTGGGTGCAGCTGGAGGAGCCACGCTCTCGCTCTCACACCCTGACATTTCTCCTCTCTCCCCGACCTTGTGCTAAGCAGACGTCCAGAGGAAAAAGAGTGAGAACACTGAAAAGCACCTCTGCTTCTGTTCCAGAGGCTTCTACATGCATCATTAGCTCATTCAAACCTCGCAGCAGCTCCAAGGTAGCTATCATCACTCTCGTTTTTGCCAAGTTCACAGAGCAAATACGTGGCCACCGTGGGACTCAGGTGCAGGCCTACCCAAGGGCATCACCCAGCCAGCCCACCACACCATGCACCCTGACCCTTCACGGAAAAGCTTATTACACCCGCCCTGCGGGTCTCCCCCTCCGTGATTCTCAGCTCTGTGAGGGCAGACTGCCTTTTACTGACTTGTGTCTGCCACAATGTAGCTCCTAGGGGACGTGCAAGAAAAGTTTTTGAAATGATTGAATCTAGAAATCAGAGGCCAACCCACAATATATGCAGTTGACCCCCAGAGAATATTTGGCGGGTGACTGAAGGGTGCTGTGGGCAGACACTTCTGGCGACGCCTGCTCCCCTTTGGATAAATGGGCATGTGCCATGTCCCTGGCAATGTTATTGGATATTGCAAACACCTTGAGAGTATGGTGGCCAGGCAGAGAACTTCAAGCTTCCCAAACTCCCCGGTCCTATTCCAGGGAGAGGCTCGGTGAGGAAGGGACTCCTGGGACCTGCCACCCGTGTGGGGGGCAGGAGGGCGACACAGTGCAGTTAGCAAATCAGCCTGCCTTGCTCCTGTCCTCAGAGGACCTGTAGCTGCGTCCTCTTCAGCACTAGCCTGGTGACACCTCAAGAAATTCCAGCGACCTAAGATTGGGCCAAATGAAGCTGCTCTCAAGTGGGTCCTTGGGATGTAGATGTACACGAAGTTTCCTTGGTTGGATGCTCTGAGGAGACGGCACAGAGGGAGAGAACTTCTTTATCGCAAGACCACCGTCATAAGAAGCTATCAGGTTACCTAGCCCACTCAAGAGAAAGTCCTAGAAAAAACAAAAACAAACTTAGCGTCTAGTGTCCACACACCACCTCACACCCATTAGGATGGCTACTCTCAAAAAAAAAAAAAAAAAAACAGAAATAATACATGTTGACAAGGATGTAGAGAAATTGGAACTCTTGTGCACTGTTGGTGGGAATGTAAAATGGTGCAGCCACTATGGAAAACAATATAGCAGTTCCTCAAAAAATTAAAAATAGAGCTACATGATCCAGACATTCCACTTCTGAGTATATACCCACGAGAATTGAAAGCAGGTCTCAAACAGATATTTGTATACCCCCGTTCATAACAGCATTATTCACAATAGCCAAAAGGTGGAAGCAATCCAAGTATCCATCAACAGAGGATGGGAGAAACAAAACGTGGTCTATATATAAAATGGAATAGCATTCACCCTTATAAAGGAAGGAAATTCTGACACCTGCTACAACATAGATGAACCTTGAGGACATTATGCTAAGTGAAAACAAGCCAGACGTAAAAGAACAAATACTGTGTGATTCCATTTATATGAGGTACTTAGAGTAATCAAATTCATAGACAGAAAATAGAATGGTAGTTGCCGGGGTTTGCAGGGAGGGAAAGATGAGGAGTTAGTGTTTAATGGATACAGAGTTTCCATTTCACAGGAGGAAAACCTATGGAGATGGATGGTGGTGATGCTTATACAATATGAATGTATTAAATACCACTGAAATATACACTTAAAATGCTTAAGATGGTAAATTTTATGTTGTGTATTTCACCGCAATTTTTTTTTTTTTTTTTTTTTTTTCGGTACGCGGGCCTCTCACTGTTGTGGCCTCTCCCGTTGCGGAGCACAGGCTCCGGACGCGCAGGCTCAGCGGCCATGGCTCACGGGCCCAGCCGCTCCGCGGCATGTGGGATCTTCCCGGACCGGGGCACGAACCCGTGTCCCCTGCATTGGCAGGCGGACTCGCAACCACTGCGCCACCAGGGAAGCCCTCACCACAATTTTTTAAAGTGTCCACACATATTAAAATTAAAAGCACCCAATCCTTACTGCCCCATGGTTGAGCAGATTACACTTTTTGTTTTGCTGTGATGTGTCTCCTCCTCAGCTTCACATCCATCTGGTGCCAATTTTATTAACGGCAGAATGAGATGCGAATCAACTTTCCTCCAGAGAAAGGATGAACCCGAGAAGCAGGCAACTTGCCAGGATCAAAGAACAGGAAAATAAGCCAGCATCAATTCAGAAGGTGCTGCCCTGCAGCCTAGCCTTTCTGAAAGCTGCCACTTGGGGGAAGGGGAAGGGGGCGGGGAAGAAGGAAGACCAGGTTACAATCCAAAAAAATGTATCATCACTGTCCATCCGGGTTCAAAATGTTTCTTTCGATGAGTCACAAAGGTTAGCTGGGAGGCTCTGAAATTAAAAACCCACAGGGTTTTCCTTTTATAGACTGTCCTCAGAAGACCTCTCACTGAGTGCTCCATCGGTCCTCATCCCCAACTGGCAGCTGCTCTAAGCATGTGTGTTTACAGAAATACCAGTAGTTATTGCATGTTCCCTTCCATGTGATTAAGCATTGCCATAAAGCCCAGGCTGGATTAGAAATAGATTTTTCCCTTCTGAGAAAGGCTGAATGGGGCAAAGCCGGTGGCCATGGTGGGTGTCTTGTGCCACCTACTGGCCACTGATGGGATTACATAGCAATCGCCTTAGGGGTGGACGGGGCTTTGCCACCTGCCAGTGAGCAGGCCAGAACCGCTGCCCCGCCCACACTGCAGGGCAGCGGGTAACTGGGAAATGCCACCAACCAACCGTCCCACACTGGAACTGATCTCCAGTCCTGTACTCCCTAGTGAAGGGCTCCAGTCACCTGAGCTATTGTCTAAGGAAGCAGCCCATTGGGTCTCTTGCTGCCAGGAGAAGGGCACTTCAGGACAAGGGGAACTTACATGGCTGCACTATTCACCACGTGCGTGTTTAGACCTGGAGATGAGGGGCGTGCACTCCACTGTGGTTTGCAACTTTATAGCACTTCCCAGGTAGCTTTGGACAAATGTATCTCTTTTGATCCTCATAACAAGCTTATGAGGTAGGTTCCATTGTTCTTAGTTTAGAGGTGAGGAAACCAAAACACAGAGAGGTCCGGTCACTGGGTTACATACCTTTCTGTCACACAGAGGGAAATGAAGGGTTATTGGGGTACTTGCTTGGAAGTGGAACTACAATTCAATGGTTCTTTTATTGTCTATTTTCCAAATCAAACACACCAACATAAAGATATCTGAGTATTCTCTTAACAGTTTGGAAGATCCTACTTGAAAGTTCCACAAGCAAATGTGCATTCGCACCTCTGCAGCCACTGCCTCATTTCTCGGTTCATTTCAACAAATATGGATTGACCATATTCTTCTGAGCTCCAGGCAGGGTAGTAGGAATGAACTAACTACTCCATCACTTACCTTATGATAGGGGCACTCTTGATGCCAACAAAAGCTTGGCTATTTCCCAAATAAAAACTAACCTTAAATAATGAAACTTTGTCACCATGGAGGATACTCATGCTCTGAAGCCCATTCACAAAGAGTTTGGGGCAAGCCATGCTCTCCTAGGTGACTACCTGGGGGGATGACCCAGGGGCAGGAGCCCAGGGCACAGTGGGCTTCCTGGAGTGATGGAGGGTGGGCGATTTGAGCCCAGGTCCTGAGTTAGGACTGTGCTGGCACCATCATCCTGTTGGGCTGATATCCTGAAATCCAACGAGACCCTGGGGCTTCTTAGCCTTCGGAAAGACCACTGCAGTCACCAGCCTCCACCTGCAGCCACAAGGACCCCGGGCAAGGATGTACAGACCCTGCCCCGGGGCAGAGGCAGCCCTAGAGGAGGGAGCCTTAGGGAGAAGGAGGGAGACAGGAGAAGGGCAGGTGGGGTTTGCTGTCACTTTCTCCCCCATCCTCCAGGCCCACCAAGAGGCCACTTTCCTGTCTTCTCAAGAGCTACGTGTGAAAACATTTGATCAGCCCCATGGCCAGGTCAGGGAGGATGAGGAAAGCTCTCCACACCCCCACCCCTTCCGCAGCCTGGCTCTTGTGGCCTCGCCACCTCTGACTGCCCGGGGCCTCTCGTAACCTGCCCCCACCCCCAGTCCTCCCTCTCCGGTGCCCTCGCAGACCCACTGTGTTCTGGGCTGTCTCCCCTACCTTCACCTTGCACATTCCCTTCATTCCCCCCACCCGCACCAAATCTCAGTGCCCTTGTAGTGAACTCCAGAGGTCTGCGCCTGCCTCATTTGATCAGAACATGGCCTGTGCTTACTACCTTTTCACTCCCCACGCCGTAGACTCACGGTGGGAACTCACGCTAAATGCCATCTTGAGAACGGTGATTTGTTTGTATGGTGGTTTCTGTGTGCCTGCCTAGTTTTTCTCCTCCTCCTCCTCCTCCCCCACGCCCCCCCTCCTCCTCCTTCTTTTATAAGAACCCAGCATATAGGAACTAAATTTATTTCATGCATATAAACCCAGGCACTTGACTAAATTATTGTGATGAATAACAGAACAGAAACAAATAAGAAAGTGGAAACTGACATCAACTCTTTAAACAAGCATTTTCTTAATTTAAATAAATAAAGGACCAAATAAACTAGAACCTCAGTCTTCCTGTCCCATCAGTGCTTAGCAGTAGCCAGAGAGAAAACAACTTTGTACTTCAGGGATTGATGTCCTTTTTGACCATAGTACTCCCAGACATGACCATGACTTTCTGTGGCCATTTCTTTGGCCCGGCTCACCGACCCTGTAACTCATAGGCCCCCTGAACTGCACCCATTACACAGGAACGCTGGACTGCATGACCCAGTCAGCGCAATCCAGGATTGGCGCATAACATCATTTAACCTAAAAGCTCACTGAAGAGGGAACATTAGCATGGACCCAATCTCTATCAACAGGATAAAAATTACTTAACTTCTCTGAAAGAGAAATGGTCTCTAGATTAATCAACATCCATAAATACATTTGAGCTTCCTAATAAGTTTTCCTATAAATACTGCACATTATTTCTAATTAAAACAATATAAATTCCTCACACTCATGTAACCCTTTACACTTTCAAAATACTCTCCATAGGTTATCATGGTAGCCCCTCAAGAACTACATGCAGTGATAATAAATACAATCCCTGTACATTAATAATTTAATATGGTGATATTTTCACAATAATTTTAGAGTACAAATCCCCTAAGCAAATATGTCCTCTGAAGCAGTTGAGTACACTGTCCTGGAGAATTTTTGCACAGCAACCCGGACGCTCTGTGTTGCTGTTCAGGCCTTCTCCCAGTAGGGGGCACTCTAAGCCAACCTAAGCACATCCACTAGGCACCATCAGCGCCTGATACCTGGCTAAGGCCTAAGGGGTTTCATGCATCAGCCAGGCCTCCCAGCAACCCCGGAAGGTAGGGACTGGGCTGTGTTCGCCACGATCCCATATTCAATGCCAGAGCGTTGGTATAATTACATCCTGGAACAACAGACCATATTTGGAGCCATACTCTCTCCCTAATGCGTTCTCTAACCCTCAAAAAGCCCTTCTACCTAAAACGAAGGAGCACTTGAGTTTTGTTTCCCTCTCAGACCTATGAGGGAAAAGGAAAGGAGGCCTTAATAAGACCATGCCTGTCCCCTGTGCTGGGGAGGCCATCCAGCCAGGCCTAAGTGGTCACAGAAAGAGAAGGAGAAAGGCCTTGGTAGTCTAGGGGGTCCTCAGACAGCCTGCTTGCTGTGGGCATTTCTCAGCCTCCTTTGGGGAAGAACAAGCAGCCATTCCCAGAAGAGGGATCAATGGGCCACAGACGTTCTCCCCCAGCCCAGAATCACCTCTCCCCTCCCCCACCTACCATGCTACCTCCAACTCCAAGTGCCCCCCCCACGCACCACGACCCTCAGTGTCAATAAGCCACACCCCCGTGTGAGTGCCCTCCCACACTGACTCTGGGCGTGGCCATGTTTTTCCTTTTCCGTCCTTTTACTTAACATGTGTGTTAAAAGCGTGTGGTTGGGTCTTGTTTTTTTTATGCAGTCTGGCAATTTCTGCCTTGAATTTCTGTCCTACCACTTTTCACCTACTGTAAGAAACTCTTGTAGCCCAGCCTCAGCCTCCTGCACGGCTGCCATTAAGGGACTCACCTTTTCCTTGTGGCTGGATGGTGGGGAAGGCCTTGTCTGGGAGAGTCTGGGCTCATCTTTAGGTCCACCTCCTGCAGGGCTCACAACCCAAGCACCACAGGAATGTGTATGCTCTCTGCATTCTCTCTGCTGACCAGCCCCTTCTCCAGTGCCACTTTCCCAGCAAAATTCCAGGGGAAGGGAGAGAGTTGTTGGGCAGGGAGATGGATATTTGCATGTGGAACTCTTTCAGACCCTAACAGCTTCCCCGCACCCAGGACGCTTCTTCTCAGTCTGTGCTCACCTGCCCCCAGAGAACTCCAGGGCTCTCGACTCACCTGTAGGGGGTGTGTCCCTCTGCAATTCAGCCCATTGCAGCTTCCTTACATCTACCAGTCTTTGAAAACCCCATGAAACGTATGCTTTTTATTCTATATAGTTAATTCTTTTATCAACATGGGAGGAAATTGTTTATATCTTTCTACATCGTAATCGGAAGCAGACAACCCTATCTTGCTTAAGCCACTGACATTTGTGTTTCCGTTATACAACCAAGCTTAATTCCTGAGCTCATAGTATAGAAAAGACAATCACAACTAGCACTGAAGGTGTCCAGACAGCAGGGACGGTCAAGTACACAGGCACCAGTCTCACTGGAACTGTCTCTCATGTCTGCAAGCAGCTGCTGGCCACTGCAAGATTCAAAAATTGAATTTGAAAACATCTGTACTGAGTCCAAGATCTCTAGTTTGTTGGCAATTTCCCATACCTCCTCTTATTACTTATCCACTTACTTCATATATTTAAGTTTTCTTCTGGCCCTTATTGACATTTCAGTTTGATACTCAATGAACACTGAGAAATTCCGTGCATGTCCCCCAGCAATCATGTCTACTCTGCTTTCCATGCAGATATTTTGCATCTCATGGCAAAGTTCCCATAAGCTCATTCATTTCTTTGCCTCTCATTTTCTACAAATATAATCATTTTCTATTAAAGTCAGATGGCAGAGTGCTTGGAACAGCATAGCGTCTCACAAATCTGGGATCTATCTTGGATCTCTTCCTAACAGTCACGAACATTTTCTAGCTCAGGGGCACCTCTCTCGCCCTTGGCATCACAAGAGAGACCTAGAGGCCACCTCTGCCTGCAACGCCGGCCTCCATGGAAGACTCACATGTCCTCTGCTCTCCACCAGCAGGAGAGGGGGCACTGAGGTCTCTGGGGAGTGTGTGGCCTTGAGCACCTTTGTGCAGAGCCAGTCTCAGGGGATGTAGCCTCGGGACTGCACAGAGGAAATAATCCGAGCTACCCAGGAGGATGCTGAGGACAGAGAGGGAAGAACAATCTCCCAGTCCCCACCCCACCTCACCCCATCAAAACCCAAACAGCTCATCGCAAAACACAACCAGCCCTTACCCTAGTGAGAAAAATGGGTCTCTCTGCACGCAAGAGACCATTAAGCAGAAACCAAGTTAGGCTGGCCATCTCCTCTTTGCTTGCGCCAGGGAAGGGAAGGGAAGTCTGCAGGGGAAGAAAGTACAAAACAGCACAATTCTTTGCTTTCTTTTTTTTAAAGTTTTAAAAGTTTGAAACTATTGTAGATTCACATAGAGTTGTAAGAAATAATACAGAGAGCCCATATGTCCTTAACCCAGGTTCCCATGGTACCAACTTGCATAACTACAGCACAATATCCCCAGCAGGAGAGAGTTCTGAGGTCTCTGGTGCGTCTGGCCTCAACCACAAACTTGCCATCAATACAATCCATCCACCTTATTTATGCTTCACTGCTTTTACATTCACTCAGTTGTTTGTGCGTGTGTGTGGTACTATGCAATGTTATCACATGTGTGGATTTGTGTGACCACCAGCAGTCAACATACACAACAGTCCCGTCACAAGGATTCCTCATGTTATCTCTTTAATAGGCACTTCACTTCCTACCCTCATCCCTAATCTCTGCCAACTACTACTATTTTCTCCATCTCTATAATTTCAATAATGCTATATAAATGGGATCATACAATATATAACCTTTGAGATTGACTTTTTTTGCTCATAATTCCGTGAGTTATTACAGAATAACTTTTTTATTACTGAGAAGTGTTCTATGCTTCACTTTTCTTTAAAGGCATCTTATAGTGTCTTCTGATTTCATGGATTGATAGAAGAATGTGATTAATGTCACCTCTTCGTTTTCAAAATTGTTAGGTATAAAAATGATCGAATGAAAAGGATAAGGAGTGTACGTGAGGCACTCTCAGTTTGCATTTTTCTTACTAATTTGCTGATAATTTGTATTTATGAATGCAGCTTTCAGGGAAACCACTTCCTGTGTTGAACAGAGTCTGTTAGTAATAACAATAAAGGTTAGAAACTCAAAATGTAACCGCAACAAAAATGTTACTGTCCTGGACCTCTGGTTACAAACAAGATGGAGTAGATGAACTTCTCCCTATTCTTCCTGCTAAGAACAGTGATAACACCTGGATATTATATATGAAACATGAGAAGACTCAAAGGTGGAGAGAAAGAAGCAGATTGGATAAGGACCCCAGGACCTGAGGAACAACACAGCAGTAAGTTTTTCAGGTTTCTTCTTGGCTTCTTATATCTCAGACTGGGCTGAAGAAGCCAGCAAACTAGAGGCTTCAATGGGTGCAGACAAAAAAGCCCCCAAGTAAAGCCTGCTCCTTTTAGCCAAAGGATCAGGAAAACGGCAACCTAACAAGACAGAAAACTTTTGGACAATAACCACCATACTCCAGACAAACACCATGAAAAAAAGGGGACCCGCACTTGTTACTGAAGGCTGAGTGAAGAACCTAAACTTCCACCCTCTTCTGGTTGTAACAAGACGCTCTGCCCTTCCCGCCGCAGCCAGGATGGTGTCAGTCAGGGCTGAGTGAGAGCCCAGAATTTTCATCCATGCCTGGCAACAAGGAGGCATGCCCCCACCACGTGCAGCGCCAGTGGAAGCCACATAGAGATCCTGGACTCTCAGATGAGCAACCACTAAATAACTGACACAAAGACATACACTCAAAAACACTATAAAGCCAAAATGAAATTATAAAATATATTCAAGCAACTCACAGGAAGGCAGGAAAAAGGAAACAGAGAGACAAAGGAGAGAACTAAAATGAAACAAAAAAGAAAATGGCAGACTTAGCCCTAACATATAAATACTGACGTTAAATGTAAATAGTTTAAATACACCTCCTAGGGACTTCCCTGGTGGTCCAGTGGTTAAGGCTCTGTGCTACCACTGCAGGGGGCACGGGTTCGATCCCTGGTCAGGGAACTAAGATCCCGCATGCCGCACCGTGTGGCCAATAAATAAATAAATAAATAAATAAATAAATACACCTATTAAAAGGCAGAGATTGGCAGAGTGCATTGGAAAACTTGACCCAACCATATACCGTCTACACGAAAGTCACTTCAACTATAACAACAGAGGTAGGTTGGACATAAAAGAATGGAAAAAGATATGCTATGTAAACATCAGTCAAAAGAAAACAGAGCGGCTACATTCATATCAAATAAAGTAAACTTCAGAGCAAAGAAAATTTCTCCAAAGATGTAATAGGAAATGTTATCTAAATGTTCCCAAAATACACAGAACAATTCCAAGCTCTTTCTCAAAGCCAAATCCGTGACAACTCTACTTGGGAACTCTGAGTATTTCCTCTAGCTGCCCAGCTGAGAAGATAGGAACTAAGCTACTCTTCTCCCCGAAATGGAAGAAGGTATGAGCACCGAGGGTACAAAAGGGGCTCTTCGAGAAAGAGGCTCAGAGCAGATCTGTCTCATCAAGAACTCCAGCTAGACCCCAGCTAAGTGAAGAAGCGAGACAAGAGATGCGCAGGCCAGAAAGGACTGCTCCACGCAGCTCCCACCACATACTCTGGGGAACATACGTTAACAGATGTTAGTCCCAGATGCACCAAGAGAGTGGGGAGGGGAGAGAGGAGGGGTGATTCAAGATTCTTGAGAATAAACAGCGGTTTCCCCCAAACCTGTCCCAATCCAGGTCAACGCTGCAAGCTCCTCCGTAAGCTCTGGTCATCCGAGGGCAGTACTCAGGGAGTGCCCGGCACAGGGAGGAGACGGCTGGCTGTGGGGTTTGGGATCACTGTCTGTGGAGTTCTCCTCCTTGGCCTCAGTACCATGCGGTGGATCCAACATATCTCCATTCGCAATTTAAAACAGCCTCCAAATCTTGTCAGAGCATCCGGTTTACACCATCCACCCACGGCAAGAGATGAGTTTACAGTATTGTTCTGGGTCCCTGGGCGCATTCCAGAGTGAGATGCGGTTACTCAGCTTTAAGGCTGAGGAACAGAAATTACCCTCCTAGTCTAAACCGCAGCAGCTTCTATACTTGTTCTACACCTTTATTCAAAGTCATTAAGTCATTAGTCCCTACTGGGAGAATGGTACATGTCCATGCATTGCTGTGTAGCTCACAAAGGTATGTTCATGGTTATTATATTACTGTACCCTCAATCACAGGCATACCTAACTCGTCCAGAGTGACTCAGATTAGTCATAATGCCTTGAATCTAGGACACCTGCCTCTCAGTGCGGGGGCAGCACCAGACCCACACTGGGGAAAACAGCAAGTTCCATGGGATATGCTTCCATTCATCCTCTGCTGTACCTATGTGAGTTCATGGTTTTTCCTCTGTTGCTGACGGTGTAACCCTAACAAAGGCCTCCTCTAATTTCAGTAATCAAATATGACCTGGTCAGCCGAGCGCATGGGGGGATGCCCTCATAATCCCTGATAGAGTGTCTCAGGAAAGTTGGTTGCCTTCTCAACGTGTAGCTACAGCAGCGACCTCTATCGAACATGAATGCTGGCGTCCATTCCACAAAAAAACTGTAAAGTCTCTACTGTGTTCTTCAAAAGGCCATGCAAGAATCATCCTCCCGACCCCCTCCTGGACTCACAGCGGCAAACCCGCAGTGGAGAGAACAGCCAACATCCTACCACCAACACCAACACCCACAGAGAAAGCCAGGTGGGTTCACAGCTCACACCCTATCAAGGAAGAGGGAGTGGAGGAAACCCACAGACATCTTCCCAGCATCAGCAGCCAGAGACAGAGCCCAGCTGCACTTTGCTGCTAGCAGTCTCATAAAGACGGGAATACAGAGGCCGGTACCACAAGCATCACCACCATTACCACCACACGGGAAAAGAAACGAGCTTGGCAGAGCTTCTCATCGCAGGAAGGGCGGAAACAGAGGTGAACACTTAAGTAAAAGACCAAGATAGCCTCCTCCCCCTCCCCCTTCAAGTTCGGAGAGCTGACACCACCAGGAAGGGAGGCAGGGAGGACACACCTCTCCTCCCCTTGCCTCCAGAATGATCCCAGGAAGCTCCACGGCCATCAGCCCCCTACTTAACACCCAAGTCATAGGCAAGTTGAGAGAAGGAATGTTTTAAAGGAAAAGCATAGGGCCTTCCCTGGCAGCGCAGTGGTTAAGAGTCCACCTGCCAGTGCAGGGGACACGGGTTCGAGCCCTGGTCCGGGAAGATCGTGGAGCAACTGAGCCCATGCGCCACAACTACTGAGCCTGCGCTCTGGAGCCCGTGAGCCACAACTACTGAAGCCCGCGAGCCTAGAGCCCGTGCTCCGCAACAAGAGAAGCCACCGCAATGAGAAGCCCGCGCACCGCAACGAAGAGTAGCCCCCGCTCGCCGCAACTAGAGAAAAGCCCGTGTGCAGCAAAGAAGACCCAGCGCAGCCAAAAATAAATAAATAAATAATAAAGGAAAAGCGTGACCCCTTCGATTTAGTCCTGCATAGACATGGTCTGAGGAAGCGAAAGAAGAGAGAGAATACTCTCTGTCAAGCCCTCATCCCCCCACCCACCCTGGAACCCCCTGCTAGTGGTTCTCGGAGCTAAATCCTGAAGAGCAGAGGCCCTGGCCAGGCTCAGAAGCTGATGCGTCCTGTGTGCCCTCCACATGGCATTCAAAATTTTTTAATTTGTTGCCATTGTTTAAAATTTGGAAGATTTCACATTAAAAAATCTAATTTCTGGTTTCTTTTTAAACATCATAAGACCCAGACTCCCGCGAGTTAAGAATGCCCTGCCTGGGCTTCCCTGGTGGCGCAGTGGTTGACAGTCTGCCTGCCAATGCAGGCCGAGATAGTGAGAGGCCCGCGCACTGCGATGAAGAGTGGCCCCTGCTTGCTGCAACTGGAGAGAGCCCTCGCACAGAAACGAAGACCCAACACAGCCTAAATAAATAAATAAATGGAAAAAAAAAAAAAAGAAAAAGAATCCCTTGCCTAAGCCAACATGTGGAACTGGGGTGGGTGACAGCCACTCCCCATGACTGATGCCCTCTCGAACCCTCTAGGCCTCCAGCTCTGTGCTGGCTTCACCGTGTTGGTGCTGAGTGGTCCCAGAAGACATCTGTGGTGGAGTCCACGCTAGTGACAATGCCAAACTTGCCTCCCCCCACCCCATCTATGCTGGGGATTTCTAGGACATAAAAATGTCCAGAATACAGAGACTCTATAAAGAAGCTCCTGTTCCCTTTCCCTTCACCACACTCCCCGCTCCCCGCAAAAAAGAAAGAAAGAAAAAAAAAATTGCCCTCCAAGAGTCACATCTCACTAGGAGAAAACTTATCTGGTGTGAAATCTGAAGAATGGAGGAAGCAGGAATCTAGCCACCAAGCTGAAGGGCAGCCCTGGCTTCAAGGATAACCCCTTAATGGGCTGGAATTAGGGGTGGAGACCACAGACCCAAACAGAGTCAGGAATAGTGTCTCGGAGGGAAAAGATGCCGCCCCCGTCTCCCTCAGCTCCGGACCCCACAGGGCACTTCTCATGGGGCACCAATCAGAGGGAACCATGGCAGAACCTGCGGTCACTCCACCCCAAAGCTTGGCACCCAGGTTCCCAGTGGGAAGAATGCTTTTCAAGGGATCTGGCCTCTGCCATGTAGTGCTTGTGTGTGGTCTTGGGCTAGACCCTGGTGCTTTCAGGGCCAGTGTTTTCTCATTTATCAATAAAGAGCTTAAAATGAGTAAATTTCAAATGGCTTTTAGCAATGAAATATTTTTTTCAAACTGATTTCTCTACCAATCCTCAGTAAAAAAAAAAAAAACACAAAAACAAAAACAGACATGCAGTAGTGGTTGCCTAGAGCTGGAGATGAGAATGCGGAGTGACTGCAAATGAGCAGGACGGATCTTCTGGGGGGATGGACATGTTCCAAAATTAGATTGTGGTGATGATTGTTGAACTCTGTGTAAATACACTAAAATTCATTGAACTGTATGTTTAAAATGAGTGACTATTATGTAACATACATCAATAAAGCAGTTTAAAACAACCCAATCAAAAAATGGGCAGAAGACCTAAATAGACCTTTCTCCAAAGAGGACATACAGATGGCCAATAGGCACATGAAAAGCTACTCAACATCACTAATTATTAGGGAAATGCAAATCAAAACTACAATGAGGTACCACCTCACACTGGCCAGAATGGCCATCATTGTGTTCAACATCGCTAATTATCAGAGAAATGCAAATCAAAACTACAATGAGGTACCACCTCACACTGGCCAGAATGGCCATCATTAAAAGGTCTACAAATAGGAATTCCCTGGTGGTCCAGTGCTTAGGACTCAGTGCTTCCACTGCAGGGGGCACAGGTTTGATCCCTGGTCAGGGAACTGAGATCCCACGTGCCATGCGGCACAGCCCCCCCGCCCCCCCAAAAAAGTCTACAAATAACAAATGCTGGAGAGGATGTGGAGAAAAGGGAACCCTCCTACACTGACGGCGGGAATGTAAATTGGTGCAGCCACTATGGAAAACAGTATGGAGTTTCCTCAAAAAACTGAAAATAGAGTTACCATATGATCCAGCAATCCCGTTATCCCACTCCTGGGCATATATCCGAATAAAACTGTAATTCAAAAAGACACATGCACCCCTATGTTCATAACAGCACTATTCACAATAGCCAAGACATGGAAGCAACCTAAATGTCCATCAACAGATGAATGGATGTGGTACATATATACAATGGAATAATACTCAGTCACAAAAAAGAATGAAATAATGCCATTTGCAGCAACATGGATGGACCTAGAGATAATCATACTAAGCAAAGTATGTCAGAAAGAGACAAATACCATATGATATCACTTATATGTGGAATCTAAAATATGACATAAATGAACTTATCTACGAAACAGAAACAGACTCACAGACATAGAGAACAGACTTGTGGTTGCCAAGGGGGAAGGGGGGTTGGGAACGGATGGATTGGGAGGTTGAGATTAGCAGATGCAAACTATTATATATAGAATGGATAAACAACAAGGTCCTACTGTATAGCACAGGGAACTATATTCAATATCCTATGATATACCATAATGGAAAAGAATATGAAAAAGAATATGTATGCATGTGTGTATATATATATATATATATATATATATATATGTATAACTGAATCACTTTGCTGTACAGCAGAAGTTAATACAACATTGTAAATCAACTATATTTCAATAAAATTTTTAAAAAACTGATAGAAACAAAGAACAGATGGATGGTTACCAGAGGCAGGGACTGGCGGGCAGGTGAAATGGTTGAAGGTGGTCGAAAAGTATGAACTACCAATTATAAAAGAAATAAGTCCTGAGGATGTGAGCATGGTGACTATATAATTAACACTGCTCTATGGTGTACTTGAGAGGTGCTGAGAAAGTAATCCTAAACGTTCTTATTACAGGGAAAAAATTTTTTTGTAACTATATGAGGTGATAAATGTTAACTAAACTTCCCGTGGTGACCATTTTGCAATATATACATATGTCAAGTAGTTATACTGTACACCTTAAACTTATACAGTGTTGTACCTCAATTACATTTCAATAAAACCAGAAGAAAAAATGGTTAAGAAAAAGAGGATGTTAAAAGATAAGCTATAGACTGGGAGAAAATATTTGCAAACCACGTATCTTACAAAGGACTTGTATCTGAGATATACATAAAAAGCTCTCAAAACTCAACAGTAAAGAAGTAGTTCAATTAGAAAAAAACATGAACAGAGATTTCACCAAAGAGGATATACAGATGGCAAATAAACACATGAAATCAATATCATTATGGAATATCATTAGGGAAGTGCCCATTAAAACCACGAGATATGGTTAAAATAAAAAGTGATAACCCAAATGCTGACAATGATGTGGAGAAAGTGGATCACTGATAACATTCCTGGTGGGGATGTAAAATGATGGGGCCACTCTAGAAGATTACGGCAGATTCTTACAAAACTAAATATGCACTTGACCATAGAACCATGGATTCCTACTAAGCAATAAAAAGGAATAAACCATTGATTTATGCAACAAATTAAATAGCTCTCAAGAGAATTATGCAAATTAAAAATAAAAGCCAGATCAGAAGATTATACACTATCTGTTTCCATTTATGTGTTTTTGAAATAACAGAATTATATAGATGAAGAAGAGAATAGTGGTTGCAGGGGTTGTGGGTGGAGATACTATAAAAAAGTAGCATGAAGGATCCTTATAACAGAACTGTTCTATACGTTGGTGGTGGTGTACATGAGTGTACACATGTGATAACATTGCACAGAACTAAATACACACATAAGTGACTGCATATAAAACTGGGAAAATCTGAATAAGGTCAATGGGTTGTACCAATGCCAATTTCCTATTGTGATACTGTGCTATAGATATGCAAGTTTGTACCACTGAAGGAAATTTGGTGAAAGGTATATAGGATGTGTTATTACTTACAACTGCATTTATGAATCTACAATTATCTCAAAATGAAAAAGTTAATTTTTTTAAATCTCAATATAATCATAGTTAAACACAAATCAGAAGGGAGTAAAAATAAACGACATTGGGAAGGAGACGCAAGAGGGAGGAGATATGGGGATATATGTATATGTATAGCTGATTCACTTTGTTATAAAGCAGAAACTAACATGCCATTGTAAAGCAATTATAGTCCAATAAAGATGTTTAATAATAAATTAATTAAATATCAAATAAACTACATTAATAACTTGAATATGAATCCACTTTTAATTTTGTATTTTCTCAATTTTTTGATATGTGGATGAATCACTTTCATTTGGAATCACTAATTGGTTAGATGAAACACAAGATGAGGTTCAGAGGTCATACTGGGGTAAGAGGAAGTGATCCCAGTGTTCAGGCTGGGACACTAACTCCTTCCTCCTTGAGGCCCACAGTCTTTTCCCTGAGAGCCTTTTATAAACCAAAGAGCAGTTCTTGGCGGAATGGTGTGATGTCACCATTGACTCATGGCAAGGGCTCCGGAATCTCGGAAGCCATTTGATCCCGAACACTTGGCTACAGTCAGTGCTCTTCTCACGCTGTTGTGAGGCTGCATTCTGGGTAAGGGTGAGGGCCTAGATCTTGAGGGAGCCTCCAGGTGCTTACTTGGGGTGGGCACCACTCTTTTCTGTACTAAGGTGAGTCTTGGATCCTGAACTATGTTCCTCCAAGCTGTCGCAGGGGATGTGGAAGGGACCACCTGTGAACCTCCAGATGAGTGACTGGGATGCGGTAGGAATACAAATAGGTCTCGAGTTTAGGGAGAAAAGAGAACAGGAGGGGATGTGGGCAAAAGGAGAACAAAATGAATATGGGGGAAGGAGGAGAGACAGTAAAGCGACTCTACAGAGGACTCGACCTTGAGAGCCCCGGGAGCATGTGGACACTTTGTCACCCAGGAGGAACACTGCCCTCAAGAGGCGGCAGGCGGCACTGGCCTTCTTGAGGGAGAACTGCCTCAATCAACTTCCAGGGCCATTTCGGACAGGCCTGGGCTACTCTGGTCAGATTTTTGCCAGGTTGGATTGCTGTAACTTTATAGTGGTTCACAGGGATATTTAGGCAGAGCCGATGACATAAGCGTGTAAGGTGGCCCAGCTCAACCCTAATGGAAATGTGACTGAGGCTCAACTGTGGCTGCCACCAGCCTTCTTCCCCTGAGCACCGCTCAGACACGAGTTCTAATCCCAAATCCAAAGAGCTCTAGCCACCGTCAAGGAACAAATCCTAGACAAACTAGGTCAGCATTTCCTCATCTGTAAACAGGCAAGTTATACACCTCCTCGTAAGGACTGAATGAGGTAATCCCAACGCACTAATCAATATCTGAAGTTTACTAAGCAATTACTGTTAGCTAATGTTATTGCCATTTTAATTATTATTAGGTCTCACAAGAAGCAGGTTAAGCGGAAAGAAATGGCCTGGTCAGAATCAAGTTGGTTTCTTTCCATTTTTTTGTACCCAGAAAAGACAGGATATCCCTCTGAGCTCCACATCGGCTGCCTCAGAGACTGCTGCAAGCCAACAGGACCCAGCAAAAAAGAGTCAGAGGAAAAGGCAGCGCATGGAAGGGAAGCCAGGTGTGTGTGGTCATTCACACTTATCCCTGCTCTCTGAATGAATGAAGGTGATAGATCATCATGGCTCCAGCATCATTTCTTCTTCCCTGGACTCTCACGGGTGTGGGTCTGCAGGGCAGGGGAAAGGGTGTCCAGGGTGAGACAGGAGGTCACTATCTTGTTCACCTTTGTAGTTATTAAAGACATCAATGACCAGACAGTTTCACATTTGTCTCCACAGAGGTGCCCCCCAGGCAGAAAGATCCATGGAAAGAGGCGCAGGAGAGCAGTTTTTCCCTGGCAAAGAAAGGTAAATGTTAATTCAGTTCCTACCCTCCTTTATAGACAAAGTGCAAAGGGGGTGACGGTCATTCTTATCCCTTCAAATGTCACATGCAACATACTCAAGGTGAGTGAGAAGGTAGGAAGAGCACAGTGTTTCCCAGGTGGGTCCCTCCCCTGATCACACAGGGTCCTTCCTCTCTCCTGGCAGCTGCTCAGGATGGGAGCCCTCTGGCCTCCAGTTCTGCCCCTCCAGAGGCTGTCTCTGAGCAGAGAATCAGGAGGATGAGAGGCCAGAAGAGGAAGAGACTGATGGATGTCAAGGGAGGTGTGGTGTCCTCAGCTTCCTTGGCCCTGAACAGAACATCAGTTACTGCTGAGTAACCACTTGTTGTCTTGTCCTCAGGAGGCAAGGTTCAATCTTCAGGGTGAGCTGCAAGGGAAGACTCAGGACCTCCCAGGTGGGTCAGGTCTGTGCTCACACAGAGTCTTGTTCCTGCAGCCGCCCAGGAGAGCAGCCCCCTGGCCTCCAATCCCACCTCCCCAGAAGCTGTCTCCGAGCTGAAGTCCTGGAAGAAGAGCAGTCAGAGGAGGAACATGTGGACTGTCAATCATGTCGAGGGAACGAAACTCAGGATGAGCAAGAGAAGATCCAGTTATCGTCCAGAAGACCAAGAGGCCTTCTACCGGCTTCTGGGTCTGTGCTCTGAGCCAGTGGAGTGTCAGGTCCCTTCTACACTGAGGATCCCAGAGGCTCCGGGATCATGGCCAAACCTCCCCCTGGGGCTCAGAGCTGTGAGGTGTCCAGGTGGCACAGAAGCCGATCACTCTGTTTCCACACTTTTACTGCGGTGCTGATGGGTTTTCATCTGAGACAAGTTCTTGGAGGGAGAAGGGAAAAAAGGACTCACGGTTGAGTGTTCAATTATCAAGACATTTTAGGACAAATCAAGGGAGGAATCCCCTGCCCACATTTATTCCCTCCAGTTAAGATTTTAGAGATTAGTGACGAAAGGACAAACTAGATCTCGCTGCCTTTATGCTCAAAGTGGGAGGAGACCAAAAAAAAATCACAGAAATCAGTTGCTCTCAGCCAGTGACAAATGCAGAGAAGGAAAAGGCAATGACACCTAGAGATGGGCTGTGAGCAAGAGTAGGAGCTTTGTGACAGATACTCAGGGAAGGTCTGCAGAGAAGGTGACGTCAGGACCAGAGGCAGCACCGAGTGTGGCAGCTTGGGGGATGACACGGAGCTGACACTGTCCAGTGCAGCACCCGCTAGCCACATGCAGTTATGCACATTTAATTCTACTGAGTTAAAATAACCTTCTGAAATTCAGTTCCTGGTTCTCACCAGTCACATTTCATAAGCTCAGTAGCCACACATGGCTAATGGCTACCGTATTGGACAGCAAGCTACAGGATATTTTCATCATCACAGAAAGCAATGCCCTTCCGGGAGCCAGGCCGCCTGGACAAGGGTCAGGGAGGGCGAAATGATCCATGACCCCTCCATCCTCCCGTCTGGGTAAATGTCATTGTCCGGGGCAAGATGTGAAGGACGAGGAGCACCTGGCATTCTCAGGCCCTCACTGGAAAATGGCACCTCCAGGGACAACTCTAATCCCAGATGAGCCTGCTGGGGCCAGGGGAGGCCAGGTCATTATCAGCAGGAAGTGAAGGGGTCCAGGAGAAGGAGGGCGGAACGCCCAGTGTCCCCCCAGCCCCGCCCAGGGGGGTATGAACTCTCCACTGCCCACACAGGACGCTCAGTTATCAGGTGGGGCAGGAAAGCGCCGCACAGTCACAGGATGATGACGTGTCAGGAATGTAGCGCCCAGAGGCCCAAGGCCACATTCAAGCTTTGGCTCGAGGAAAGTTAGGTTAAACTTTGAGAATCAGGTCATATCTCTCTATGAAACACATATACCCACCCATGTGTTGAAGATTAAATAACGATAGCAAAATCCCTGCCCCACGGTTGAGACTCACTCTCCCTGGGTCAATGGAAGGAACAGCTTTGTCACTGTTAAGGCTCTGAGCCTGCCTGGGGGAAGAGAGCTGCCTCTACTTCCTGAAACAGAGGAACTGGGAGAAGTTTCCAGTTCTCCTCCTCCCTGTGAAATGTCCCACAGCCCCAGGCTTGCTGCTCCCAGAAGGGCTGCCCCAAGGCCCTCATCACGTCTCCCTTCCTTTACAGAGGACCCTGTTATCCAGAGCTTCTTGGAAGCTGATATTTTCCTGAAAGTGTCTGACAAGGTACTCACAGCACTAAAATTATGAGGGACCAAGGGGTCTGCAGTGTCACCACGCCCTGGGGCTGTGGACGGAGGACAAGGTGTCCGCCTGAGCAGAGGCCCTGGAGAGACCCGCCCTTGGTGCCAGAAAGGAAGAAAGGACACACTGCCGGTGCCCCGGCCCTTGGGCATCTCCTCCCTGGCCTCCCGTCAGCTCATCTCCACATGTCCAAGGGCCATGAGACCCTTAGCAAGGCCCACCCTCGGTGGTTTTCCCACCTGGCCTCTGGATGGGGGCGGGGCGCATGGCCCACTCAGGACACTGGCCCAGCCATCGACCCCTGGCCGCCCCTCCCCTGCCCTGTCTCCACGCAGTACCTGCTCTCCATGGTGGTGGAGTACTTCGGCCGTGTCGGGCTGCCTGGTCACCTCTACAACAGGATCCACTTCTTCCTGGCCCTGTGAGCAATGCCTGAGGGCCCCCAGTGGTGGTTCAAGGCCCTCAAGGGCTCACATGGTCAGAGCAGGGGAAGGCAAGGAGGAAGGTCCTGGGATAATGAACGTAGCCAGGAAACACCATTTGCTGCCCAGAGACTGAGGGACCCGAGGTAAAGTCCCAGGGAAATGGCGACAGCCAGAACCTTGACCTGGGCCGGGCACAGCATGGGCCCAGCAGCCTTGGTGCTGAGGACGGTCCTGCCCTCTGTGGACCCGGGTGCTCCTCCAGGGTGACCTCAGCAGCCTCTCTCCACTGTCTCGCCTGAGTCCTTGTGGGGGCCGGGACCAGCTAGCCCTCTTTTCTGACGGCAGCTACATCGCCTCCGACATGGAGGAGGACAACCCCACGTCCAAGCAGAGCATCTTCCAGTTCCTGCTGGGCAGGGAGCACTGGCCAGACCTCTACAAGCAGTTCCTCAGGTTGAAGGTGGAATTCTTCCATGCGATGGAGCACCGAGCCTGGGTCCCCCTGGATTTGTGTGAGGAGGTCTGTCGGGGATGAGGGCCGGGGAGTGCACCCCAGAGGTGGAGGCGCTGGGCCCCTCCTCCAGGCGCTCACCCTGCTGTGCTTCCCTTTCAGATCCAGGCCCAGAACCCACATCACTGGGTCTGGAGTCGGGCACGCCAGTGCGCCCCCTAGGTTCCCAAGGAATGGAGCAGGGGCTGCAGGTGGTCCACGTGAGTACTGGGCCTCCTGGTGGGGACAACCCCACCCCGTGCCCTGCAGTCACCTCCAGGGCTGGTGGTCACGAGGAAGTGTCACTGCATCCCTTAATGCGCTGTTAGCCTAGTAAGGGCTCTGAGAACTCCCATGGTACAGAAAGTAATTACTGTGTTTATACAGAAATTCTCCAAATGGATTCAATTATGGAATCATTTACTATGCTATACAAGGTCCCAATTTGCATATCAATTTTTTTCTTCTTTTTTTTTTAGGAAAACTCTTGGAAATGCTGATCTAAGTAATGAATGAAAACCTCTGCAGGGTTTTGATCTGAGTTGATTTTTAAATATAAATACATGAAAAACACTGAGGTCATCCTTTCTGGAAAAGGAGCCATTACCATGGTGGCTCTCGGGGAAAAAAGAGAACGATTAACTCCAACATGTCATCAAAGGTTTTGTGCGCTTTGCTCCCACTTGATGCAGGCTACCCTGAGCTGGGTCCCTGTAGTATGTGTCAGGGTCTAGCCTCACGTGGACGGAAGGAGCTCCTAGGGCTCTCTAGTCTCTGAACAAAAAAGCTCGCTGGAAAATAAAGGAAACAAGTACACATGCAGGGCTGTGAGGAAGCCCGTGACAAACAACACATGCACAGACCGATCACCTGACTACCATCACACGCCTTAGCATTTGTTTTCCTTGGCTTAAATTTCGTTTTTATGTGTGGATTTACTTGAAGTGGAGGGAGACCTTCTGTGAAATGCATAAAGAACCCCCCTGCCAGGGAAGACGGCTGTACTAGGACAGTCCTGTGAGCCGAGCCCCCCACACTTTGCCTCATTGCAGGGGCCCATTCTGACCCCAGGAGAAAGAAAAGGAGAGAGAAAAGCAGGGCAAGTGTGTTCTGAGATAAACCGAATTTGGTATGAAGTTTCATTCATCCCCCAGGTTTTTGAGGACCAAGAATATGTCAGGACTACATATTCCTACTGTATACAGCAGAAGTCTCAAAATTCGAAAGAAATAGTGTTTTTACTACAATAAGAAAAAGAAAAAAGAAAGAAAGAAAAACATCCGGGGCCCCTCTTGGATCTGGTCACTCCTAAGAGCAATGAGGGTGACAGCTGATTTTCCCAGAGCCCCTGTCCTACACGCGCCTTGTGCTGTGGTGCTGACAGCTTCCTCGCTGGGGGGTCTGCCTTCCACTCCGATCTCACTTTCTCTCTTTTCTTGTAGCTCCTGCCCCCCTCTCCCACCCCCACCACGGGGCCTCCAGGCAGCTGTAGAGGGACAGCACTGGGCCTCCAGCTCTCCTCAGGCCCGCAGACCATGGCAGCCTGAACCTGGGGTGTCAAAAGCAGCCAGTGGCATGACGGCCCCCCAGCCTTCCAGTGGGTGTCAGCTGACAAAGGCCCTGACTCCTGAGTGCTCTGAAAGGGTCTAGCAGTAACATGGAGGGGGGCACCCAAGGGAGACAACAAGAGCAGAGCAGGAGCCTCCACAGAGACCGAGGATGGGCAGAGGAGAAGGAAAGAAGGTCAGGGGGAGGCCTGGACCACCGAGGAGGAGGAACCTGAGAAGAGCCCAAAGAAACAGCTAGAAGGTAGTGAGGAAAATAGACGGAGACAGGAAGGAGAGAAACACAGGAGGAGAGAGGAGGACAATCAGCATCTCATCTGCTGGAGAGCAGCCTTATCCAGCGAAGAGATGGGAAATTTCAGCCGAAGGACTGAGGGAGGGCATGGAGAACATCCGTGGACGGATCTAAGGCTGACACAGAGTGGGAACAGAAGGGGGTAATCGTATGCTATCGTTCACTCTGACATTACAGAAATAACCCAACCTTCAAACTCAGAGAAGGGAGAGAGCAGGGGAGGGGCTCATGAATGCTGCCTGGGGGAGAGGTGGGGAGGTGCCAGGGTGCCATCAAAGCTGGAAACAAGACAGTGGAAGCCGAGGTAAGGAAAAGAGGGATTCAAGGAATCCTATGAAGGTATTAGTGTTAAATACAGTCACAAAAACACGAGCCATCCTAAATGCCAAAGTCATGAATACAACAAATTTTGAGAGCAGAGAAAACAGACCAAATAAAGATACACGGTAAATATAAGAAATGCGGTATAAATATAGAAATATAAAAACTAGACACACCTTAGATCATATTATTAATAAATCTGAACTCACTACTAAGAGAAAAAGATCTTCAGATTGAATCACAGAGCAAAACCCAGCTGTGTGGTTTGTAAGAGCTTATCCTCAAATCAGAGGTGCGAGGGGTACACCAACAGACATGCTCAACTGAGAGTAGGAATTGTGATTTTTACACCAGGGGAAGGAAAATTAAGGCTCAAAACCCTTCAGAGAGACCAAGAAGGTCACTTGGGGTCAGTGGGGGGCCCTGGGGGCACCTGTCCAGCATTAAAGGCCATCCCAGGGCCTGGGCTGGTCCGCTGCAGCTTGATTTGCTCAGTGATGCTCAGGTTTACAGCTCTCTGTGTGTATAGCCCCTTTAGGTAGGAAGTTTTATTACTGGGCAGCTGCTATACAGTATTACTGGGTAATCACTGCAACTGCCAGACAGAAACTATCTAGCTCTTCGTCTCTTTTTTTTCCCCCTGGAAATGTCTCATTTTGCCAAGAAATTTCTGGTAAGGTTCCCAGGAACCTCACAGTCAAAGGCTTATAAAAAGCCGACTCCTTTCAGGAAGCAATACAGTTGTTCAATGCTCTCTATCCCATGAAGGTTTAGCATTTTCTTCGAGTCCTCCAAACTTTCAGCAGCTAACGACCACAGTACTTTTCAGTCTGTGACACCCAGTCTGGGCTGCCCCAGAAGGCCAAGGTGGAAGCAGCTGGGCTAAGGGTTGGTTCTCTCCTCAGGGTGGCCGCTGAGGGGCAAACCCAGAACCAACAGGACTGGGCAATGGGCCACACTATGTCCCCATCCACACACCGGTGACTCCGTCCCAGGAAGCCTGACACAAATGGGGCCAACCCCAATGCGTTCCAGTTACTCAGCTAAGAAGTCGCCCAGTCTTCCTTTACTTAGTCATAGAGTCCCCTCAGCATGTTCGGGGAGACCCAAGGCCACTCTGGGGGTCAGTGCTGCTGCAGCACCGACGCTGGTGCCATCCGGGGGGGCCGGCGCAAGGATTCCAGGACTGCAGAGAACAGCCGAGAGTCTGACAATGGAAGAGGCAAGCAAACAGCACTGGGAGCTCAGGGGAGGTAACCAAGGGGCTGCAAACTCCACGAGCAAAGCCAGGGGAGAACAAGTGGTGGGGAATCGCGACGGGCTGTGTTCACATCCGGGTCATGACGTCCCACACAGCACCACAGCGTCTGCTCAGGAACCCAGGCAGAAAGGGTGCTGCTAAAGGGAAGCAGATGGAGGGGTTTTTGGAGGAGAGGATGAAGAAGCCCCCACAAACCTCCAGAAACTCCAGGGCGGGGCCCCCGGGCAGAGCTGGTATTAACGCCCTGCTGCCAGGTATGCACCATTTGCCCTCGTGTCCGCCTATAGCGGCTTCGCCTCCTCTCCCACCTCCCGGCCTTGCTTGCATCTCTCGCTGGCACCTCCCAACGGCACACTCTTACCTGGTCCCACACGGGAAACACAGGTGGAGGCTAAGGAGAGAGGAGGTGGTGAAGATGTCGAGTTGACATCCAGGCCCCTCACAGGGCACAGGGGATGACCTACAGGTGAACCAGTGCAACAGAGGGGGTGTGGAGGGAGATGACCAGACAGCACCTGCACCCTCCTCTGGGGACCTGCAGAGATTTCATCACCTGAGGGCTGGAGCTCCTCTCATCTAGATCTTACAGGGCAGGAGACTGCAGCCAGGATGCTAATTACAGTGGTGCAGCCAGGATGCTAATTACAGTGGATTTGCTAAGGATTCTTCCTTCAACTCCAGAGTTATACACATTTACCCAAAATATCTTCTTAATCTCTGAAATGGTACAGTAAGCAGAATTAAAATATTCTTGATAAGTGAAAGATACGCACACAAATAAACACAAATAAAAGAAAAACAAGTGGCACCAACTAGCTTCCAACCACTGTCCCTGTGATGAGTCCCCCAGTAATGTGACTCCACAGATCAGGATCTGGCATGTCTGGGTTCTGAAAGCACACGGTCCAGTGTCCCAAGGCCCTGCACCTGCACATAAGACTCAGGATGGCGCCACTGACTACAGAGGCAAGGCGAGACACTTCACACCTGAGTACTGGAGTAAAAGCAGTGGAAATTAAGAACATGTGCTTATTTACAGATTTGCATTGCTTTTATTGAGCTTAGTATAAAATTAATTCTTTTCTTAAATTTCCTACTTCACGTTTTAATGTACCATGGAAGAAATATTTTCAGCTAAAAGAGAAAATTTTTAATTAAGATAGTTGTAACGACCAAGAAAGCAACACACAGGTTAATTCAATTAATCTGATTCCAAGAAATTACACAGAATCCTTTGTTTTTCCAAAGATGCACAGAAAAAGGAAGAGTCAGTGTGTCTGCTTTTTAAAGGTGTTCATAAAGTCTGCCTGGTGCAACGTCCTTGTAACTTACATTTAATCAGCCTCTTCCTGAGGGTCTACTGGACCAGGAAGAAAGGCAGTAATGGACCAGGTTCTCGGGTAGAAACAGCGTGGTCTGGGCGCCCAGGCTTGTCTGGGCTGCGTTGGGGAGCGGTGCGGACTTGGGCCAGCCACCCCTCCCTGAGTCTCCGGGTCTCAGCTGTAGAACAAGGGGCAGGACCAGATGCCACCTGAGGGAGCTTCTGGTGCAGCTGCCTGGTCGATGGGCTCCCCTCGTCTGGGGCCTGAAAGTCCTGCCCTCTAAGCAGCCCCCACTTTCCATCCCAGCCTGACTTTCACTCAAGAACATAAGATGGAGCAAAGTAAGAGGATGGAGAACAGGCAAGTCTTCCTTATCCACAGGCAAAAATCAAGCATATGGCTTTAGGGGCTCTTCTTTTATCGAAAAAGACTTTTCGGAAGCTTGTGACTGTAATGAGAAGCAACCAATGTATTTTGGAGAAGGGGGAACCTGGCCTTAGAAGCAGGAAAACACAGTCACCTGGGAAGCTTTGGAACCAGCGTGGGTATCTGCCGGGCGCAATAAGTGCTGACAGAGGCCTCCACGTGGAGGGGGTGCTTTTCCGACCTCACCGCTGCTTCCTTCCACTGCTGGTTAAAAACTGCAGACACAGGGGTACAGAGGTGACCAAATCCTGTCCCCTCCCCCATTGCTTAACTGGAGAGATCTTCATACAGTGAGGCATTTTCCCCAAAATTTGGTCAGTATGAGGATGGGGAACCCAGAAGAGAGGCCCCCAACCCTGTATGAAGGAGGCGACAAAGTCTTCCTGCTTCGGTCTCAGATTGGTCCACAGCCTTAAGTTTCACCCAGTTCCCAACATCCTCTCCCGGTCTGGCCTACTCCTGTCGCTCAGACTGGGCTTTGGCATGTGCTTCCCTTGGAATCGTCACAAGTCCATTCCTCTGACAATTCCTGCCTTGGCTCTCACAGGCTCTGGCTTCCAGTCCAATGCTGGCTCCCACGCTCGGGCCTGTCTACAGCCCAGCAGGCTCGCCGGCCTCCCACCAAGCGCGTTTGCACACTGACCACCAGGCTGAGAGATGCGAGCCCCCCTCCTTCCTGCCTCCTCTAGGATGTCAGGAGATCCCCTAAGCTGGGACATGCCCCTCTCCGTATGCTGTGAAGTCAGCTGGTTTCTAGACAAAGGGTGAGAAAGTGGCCTTATTCAAGTAAGATTACGCAGCACCAAGGAGAAGTTCTGTGAGGCTTATACCAATGGTGTCCTGCGGCTAAGGCCTGGTGTCTATGCCTCAGAGCTTCCCACAAGTTCATGCCTTCACTCCTTTGGAAGACACTCGAGCGAGGAGCACAGATGTCAGCATCCGTCGGGGAAACGGTAATAACCTGAGTGTGTGTGTGACTGTACTGTTTCTTTAATCATGTCCATCTATGGAGGCAATGACATGCATTTCCATCTGTGTAAGCAGAGAAGATGGATGGACAAGTGAGGAATCACACTGTGACAGACATTACCAGTACTCACCAGTGTCTACTTCTCCCCTTTGTGAAAGAACACTTACGAGGTGGAACAATTTATTTCGTGCCAACAGGCTGTAACCAGAAGTGACATGGGTCACTTCTGGTCCAAAACACACTCCGAGCTGGATGCGTTTCTCCAGCTCTTCCCTGCCATGGCTGTGAGGAGGCTAAAACGTTCTGGATGCTGAGAGCCATACTCTCAAGATTTTTTGAGAGCCCACAAAGAGCTGGCACTGACTTCTCCGATGATCCTAACGTGTTTGCTCAGGAGCAGACTGTCCAGAACATCATCTGTGCTCCTCGGGAGGCCCAAAATATAAAGACAATGCTGTTTCCAGACCATCTGCAACCTTCCATCCTGCTCTCTCCCTTATAAAGCCTGATTTTTGCTTTTGTTGACAACATTCCAATGACTGTTCTCCTTCGTACACGAGAGTTCATACGTGTGCAAATAACTCAAGTCATTCTTCAATCAGAGAAAAGCTTAGAAGTTATAAACAACAGAGAGTGAAGACAGCGACAGCTGCCCAATACTGAGTTCTCCATACCGACTCAAATGGAATTTCAATAATCTACCATTTTAATTTTTTTCTTTTATTTTTAATTAGAAGAAAAAACTCTTTAAGTGTGAAGGAAGCACATTTCACCCTCCCAATCAGCCACCTTGCCTATGCTTCACACGCAGGGGCAAGTCCCAGGGCGGGCACACAGGTGGAACAGTGAAGGTCTGACGAGAACCACGGATGCACGCCTTCCGGACGCAAGCCCCCTCTGCAGGAGCAAACACCACAAGGGTTTCTGTCAAACTCTCAATGGAAACAATTCTATTTGCTTTCATTTTTACTTTTAAAGCTAAACCCCACAATTCAGGGTGTGGAAATGTGAAATCACTGGATGGACCTTGCAGCTTCGACCAGTTTACGGTCCCACCGGCCATTTAGGAGGCAGAGGGCACATCAGTATCTGGACACCAGGGAGCCTTCTTCTTCCTGAACTGGAAACCTGAAGCTGCAGACACCTTTATACGAATCCCTTTCCTCAGCATCTGGTCCAGAAACTTGATACAGACGTATGTTCTCTAAATCCTGGATGGAAATGAACTCTTTTTTTAAAAAATAAATTTATTTATTTTATTTCATTTATTTTATTTTTGGCTGTGTTGGGTCTTCGTTGCTGCGAGCGGGCTTTTCTCTAGTTGCGGCAAGTGTGGGCTACTCTTCGTTGCGGTGCACGGGCTTCTCATTGCCGTGGCTTCTCTTGTTGTGGAGCATGGGCTGTAGGTGCGCAGGCTTCAGTAGTTGTGGCACACGGGCTCGGCAGTTGTAGTTCGCGGGCTCTAGAGCGCAGGCTCAGTAGTTGTGGCGCACGGGCTTAGTCGCTCTGCGGCATGTGGGATCTTCCTGGACCAGGGCTCGAACCCGTGTCCCCTGCATTGGCAGGCGGATTCTTAACCACTGCGCCACCAGGGAAGCCCCTGAACTTTTATTCTAAAATATAATTTCTGAAGACCTCTCCGTAGTGGAAATTTCTTATTTTCTCTATTTAGAGCAGGCTTCATGTTGGGCAATTCTTCATTAGGGTATAAATCTCCTCCTGTTTAAGATGATCGATCATACTATGAGGATGCCTAGCACTGTCACAGGATGTACGAACTTACTTTAGACAAGACTATGGTGACACCTTAGGAAATACTAAAAGCCCTTCATTGCTGCAGAAAGTGAAACTATATGACAGAGCTTTAAAACTTTGCATTTCTGAGCATAAAGTCACCTGAATCACCATAGCTGAAAGATTTCAAAAACTAATATCCATCTCAGCCCCCGCTGCTCTACTCTCTGAAACCCCAAACTAAAGTAATCATCAAGAGTTTTGAAAACAAACCAAAAAATTTTATTTACAAAAGTAAATTTTCACTCATTTTTATATTCTTATAATGTTAATGCCAACAGCAACAGTGTCTCTGGGATATTTAAAACCCTTGATTTTAAAATACATTGAGGTTTGTGCAGCTCATTTCCCCCCCAGTTATATTATAAAACTTATAAAGGTTTCTTTAGCTTTGTTGTTTGGTCACGTTTTTGTGCAGAAGTCACGTTTCAGGGTAGGCTTACCACCAGACATGATCACATAAGCATTGGTTGTGGATTTCCAAGAAGCAAAGGAGCCAATCTCAGCAAAGCTCGCACTGGCATCTTCAGCTGTTTAAATTTGAAGAGGAGTTCTGCGAAGCTTGTGTTCCCTAAAGAAATGGAATTGGAGGGAAGGGGTCACATATCTAAATAAATTCAGCCATACATCCTCTTTCAAGGAAGCTTCAGACACATAATCACATTTCAAGCTTGCATTCTTTGGTTTGAAAACAATTACTGAAAGGTAATATTTAAACTATGAATTTCCCTAATGCACTATAGGGTATGATTTGATATAAAATTTTAATTTATCCATTCTGTACTTCAGAAATGACCTATAACCATATGTGAAACTATTAATACTGTTTAAATTCATATATTACTTAAATATAATTAATAAATGTGACCATCTATCCTCAATTACCATAATCCATGCCCTTAATAATTTGCCTAAAAAAAAAAAGACATAGGCTCAAAATGAGTAACAGAGAAGTTAATCTAACGCCTCGTCCTCTAACAAGCAATGGTTCCCAACCTTGGTCCAACAGAGTCAGATGTAATTTATGTGGAGTACAGCCTGGGCATCTGGAGCTTTGAAAGCTGCCCAGGTGATTCTGATGTGCAGCCAAGGTCAAGAACCACTGCTCTAAAGGGACGCAGGAAGCGTATTACCTGCAAATTCTATTAAGCATCATCTTCCTCTTTGCCTCCATCCTCACCACATGCCGCTGTCCACAGTTCCCTTTCCTCAGCCCCAACATATACACATACATGATCCCGATGAGTCTCTAAGCCACAACAAGCATCCTAGTAGACATGCAGACGGCAGAGTCTACAGGTGGGTCATATGATGCCATGAAGATGGACAGAGAAGAGTCTCATGATATGAATCAAGTGGCTTTCTGATAAAAGCATAACTAACACAAGAAAGAGTTGTTAAATGCTGCACAGAATATGAAGAAAGCAACTATTTCTCTTTAGTATTTCCTTTTATCGACTCTGCCAGTAATCTGTGAATTAAATGTGTTTAATAAACCTCATATAATAAATTTATTATTGTCATAATAAATTAAGACAAATTTCCTATTTAATTGTTATCCACAGTGTTCCCAAGACCTTGCTAAAACTCAAAGACAGAGAACAAATACATATGAGCTATGGAAAATATCTCCAATGTTCTGATACACTGTGGACTCTAACAGACCATTTAGACTTTTTTTTTTTTTTTTTTGGCCACAACACGTGGCATGAGGGATCTTAGTTCCCTGACCAAGGATTGAACCCTCACCCCCTGCGGTGGAAGCACAGAGTCCTAACCACTGGACCACCAGGGAAGTCCCCAGACCATTTAGACTTAATGTGATTGTCACTATGGTTAGGTTTAAATGTATCATCTTGCTATTTGTTTTCTATTTTCTCTGTCTGTTCTCTGGTTCCCCCTTTTCCTCTTTTCCTCTCTCTTGGACTGAGTACTTTTGATGATTCCACTATAGCTCCTTTATTGCTTATTAGCTCTAACTCTGTTTTCTTATCTTAGTGGTTGCTTTATGATTTATAGTACTATCTCTATCACAGATTACCTTCAAGTAAGATTATACCTCTTCACAGGTAGTATAAGAGCCTTACGGCTGTAATTCCATTTCTCCCTGCCCAGCCTCTGAGCTAGTATTGTCATACATTTTGCTTTTCAGATTTTACAAACCCCATAGTACATTGTTATTATTTTTATAAGTCAATTATCTTTAAAGAGTATTTTTAAAAGAAACAAACCTTATGTATATATCCATGTAGTTACCATTTCCAATGCTCTTCATTCCTTTGTGTAGATCCATATTTCAATCTGACATTATTTTCCTTCTGCCTCAAGGACTTACTGTAACATTTCCACTAGTGTGGGTCTGCTGCTGTTGATGAATTCTTTCAGCTTTTGTGTGTCTGAAAAAGGCTTTATTTCATGGTCTTTTTTTTTTTTTTGAAAGATATTTTTGCGGGGTATAAAATTCTAACTAGATAGTGTTTTTCCTTTGAGTCCTTTACAGATGTTACTCCACTAATTTATCACTTGCATTGTTTCCTATGAAAAATATGCTATGACTCTTATTTTTTGTTTCTGTCTTTTTCTTCTGGCTGCTTTTAAGACTTTTTATCATCAGTTTTGGGCAATTTGGTTATTATGTGCCTTGGTGCAACTTTCTTCATGTTTCTCAGGCTTGGGATTCATTGAACTTCTTGCATCTGTGGACTTTCGTTTTCATTAAACTTGTAAATTTTCCAGCCATTATTTCTTCAAGTATTTTTTTCTGTCCCTCTCCCCCATTTTTCTCTTCTTCAGGGACTCCATCTCATGTAAATTGGGTCCTTTAAGTCCCAGAGTTTACTCCATTTTTAATGCTCTGTTCCTTTTTTTTTTAATTCTTTTTTTCTTTTTGTATTTCATTTTGGATAGTTTCTAATGCTGTCTTCAAACTCACTTTTTTTTAATTCTGCAATGTCTAATCTGCTATTAATCCCATTCAGTGTGTTTTTCTCAGAATTATAGTTTTCACCTCTAAAAGTTCAGTTAGATTCTTTTTATGTTTCCATATCTCTTAATGTTTTGAAATATGGAATAAGGTTATATGGAATCGAGTTATAACTGTCTTAATGTCCTTGTCTGCTAACTAACATCCATGTCAATTCCAGGTCAGTGGTAATTGATTTCCCACCTCCTTCATTATAGGCTGTATTTTCCTGTTTCTTTGTACGCCAGACATCATGAATTTTACCGTGGGTGCTGGATATTTTCGTATTTCTGTATTCTTGAGCTTTCAGAACATAGTTATATTACTTGAAAAGCAGTTTGATCCTTTTGTGTCATGCTTTTAAGATTTTTAAGGCGGGCTAAAATATTTTAGTCTAGGGCTAAATATTTCTGTTTAGTCTGTTTAGTCTAGGGCTAAATATTTCCCATTGTTGAGGCAAGACTACACTGAGTACAGCCCCTTAAATTGTGAAGTTGTGGGAACAGACACTGTTCCTGAACCTGTACAAACTGGTTCTCTCTAATCCATTAGGACAGTTCTTCCCTCAGCCTTGGGAAACTTCTTCACATGCATGTGTTGATTAGTAAGGACTCTTCTGATATTTGAGGGGGACCCTCTGCAGACATCTGGCATTCTCTGTGTGTAGCTCTCTCCTCTCTGGCACTCTATCATGTAAACTCTAGCTCCTTTGGCTCCCTGTACTCTCAGCTCCATCACCTCAACTGAAGGAGTCTTCCAGGCTCTTCCTGGATTCCCTCTCCCTCCTTCACAGTCTGGAAACTCTCAAGGCTTGTTAGCTGGGCCAATCACAGGGCTTATCTCATTTATTTCTCATCTCTCAGGGATCACTCTTCTTCATTGCCTGATACACGTCTCAAAAGCCATTGTTTCATATGCAGTGTCCAGTTTTCTCTGTTGTTTTTTCAGCTTGTTTATTTTGTGTTGTTTTGTTTTCTTGTTTCGGGTAGGATAGTAAATCAGATCTCTGTTACTCCATCCTGGATGAAAAAGGAAGTCTATGCTTTAAAATTTTTTCCTCTTTTATTTTTAGTACCTTGACTATTATGCAACTAGGTGTGGTTTTCTTTGTATTTATCTTGCTCAGGGGTCACTGTAGGTTGATGTCCATCATCCATTTTTCAAAATTCTTAGCCTCTGTCTCTTTAAATATGGCTTCTATCTCATGTTCTCTCTCCTCATGTTCTGGGATCTCAACTACATGCATGTTTGACTTCTTCACCACGTTCCACAAGTCTCTTACTCTCTTTTCTGAATTTTCCATTCATTTTTCTCTCTGTGCTTCAATCTGTTTATTTTCTACACACTTGTCTTCCAGTTCATTTATCTGCTGTGTCTAATATGTTAATTAATCTACACACTGAATTCTTTTTTCTTTTTTTTTCTCTCTCTTTTTTTTTTTTGCTGCACCCACACAGCTTACAGGATCTTAGTTTCCCTACCAGGGATCAAATCTGGGCCCCGGGCAGTGAAAGCATGGAATCCTAAGAACTGAACTGCCAGGGAATTCCCTATATACTGAATTCTTAATTTTAGTTATATTTTTCAGTTTTAGAATTTCCATTTAACTCTCACTGATTCCAGATTTCTGGTGAAATTCTGTATCTTTTCCTCTATTTTCTTGGAAATATTAGTCGGTTATTAGTCATAGTAACTCCAGATACTGGAGTTATGGAAGTCTGATAACTCCAATATCTGGATCACATACAAGTCTGTTTCTTCTACCTTTTATTCCTATTACGTCTTTTAATTTTGATTCAACACTGATACTATGAATTAAAAACTGTAGAAGTTTAAGACATATTTTCTTCCTCCTATACAGGTTAATTTTTCTTCTATCAGGGAGGCAGCATGCAAGCAGATCTCCTCAATTCTGCTCTAGGCTAATTTTAGGTCTGGTCTGTTTCAGTTTTACCTTTCCTGCCAGGGCTTGGCCCTGCTACTGTTTCATGTGAATGGCTGGGAGGCTTACTAGAGCCACTCCACCTTGGCAGGTCTTGAGTACCGCCCTTGGTCTCCTTGGCACTATGCTGTTGGAATCGTTGCCCACATTTTTAGCCTCCTGGTTTCTGCTAGATTTCTTGAAGTTTTATCCTGCGCATGTGCAGGTTCAGATTTGGCAAATGCCTCGGGAAGAGGGCATCCAGGTTTTTGAGTTATTATTCCTCTTGTCCCCTCCTATCTGGGATTTTGCTCCTCGAGTTCTAGTCCTGGGCAATCATTAATCCAACTCTGGCTCCTCTGCCCAGTAGCACTGCTGCTTTTTGCTGGGACTCTACTTCTTGTAATGAATTGACAAATGCCTCTAGGAGAAAGCCAGAGTAAATATGCACCTCCTCAAATGAGTCCCTTCTCTCAGGAATTCTTGTCTCTCAATCAAGTCTGGTCACTATGGTTGCCACCAATTCCTTTAAACTTTATGTAGTTTGTCCACTTTTATATTTGCTTTTGTAGGAGAGTCAGTCTAATGCGAGCAATTCCACTGTGGCCATAACTGCAACAGAAGTCTCTAAACAGTGCATTTTTATCTGAGGTTTTCAAAGCAGCTATAAATCAGTAATATCATTAAATTTTAAGTTTAAATGATTAAATGGACAAATTTTGTATCTGATTCCATATTCTGAAAAATACAGTTAGATGCTAAGATTTTAAACTCTCTATTATGAAAACATTCAAATGTCAATACATACAAAATTAGGCACCTGTTCATTTCAAAGCTTTATAAGAAATTAATATTATGTGTTTTTTAAAAAACCAAACTGAAAACCCAAAAAATACAGAAAAAAATAACTGTAATAAAAATCAATTGGAGCGGGGCTTCCCTTGTGGCGCAGTGGTTGCGCGTCCGCCTGCCGATGCAGGGGAGCCGGGTTCGCGCCCCGGTCTGGGAGGATCCCACGTGCGGAGCGGCTGGGCCCGTGAGCCATGGCCGCTGGGCCTGCGCGTCCGGAGCCTGTGCTCCGAGGCCACAGCAGAGGGAGGCCCGCATACCACAAAAAAAAAAAAAAAAAAAAAAAAAAAAAAAAAAAAATCAATTGGAGCTTCCCTGGTGGCGCAGTGGTTGAGAGTCCCCCTGCCGATGCAGGAGATGCGGGTTCATGCCCCAGTCCGGGAGGATCCCACGTGCGGCGGAGCAGCTGGGCCCGTGAGCCATGGCCACTGGGCCTGCGGTCCGGAGCCTGTGCTCCACAGCGGGAGGGGCCACAACAGTGAAAGGCCCGCATACCGCAAAAAAAAAAAAAAAAAAAAAAAAAAAAAATCAATTAACAGAGAAAAAGAATACGAACATTTAGTTTATTAGTATATACTGGTATCTGGGGCCCTGTGAAGAATCCATCCTCTTCTGAATGTAAATAAAGGTTTATGCATGTGTAAAATTCAGATAGTTTGGGTCTTTTTTTTCTTCCAGAAAAAATTCTCAACAATAACGCCCAAACATGAATGAAGCCAAAAACCTAACTGGAGAAAATAACTCAGTTTAGAAACACCTCCTAACAAGAAACTAAACCCATCAGCGGGTAATACAGGTACTGAAAAGAGGATGTAGACATGCAATTACCTTCTAATCCTATAGACGGCAGGAGCCGCGGGGCTGGCACCGAGTGGTAGACGAGGAAACAGGCCAGCATGCTCAGCTGCGACTCCTCGCAGGGCTGCCCGCTGAGGTAGGCGTGCACACACCCATCACCCCCAGCTGTGAGAGAAGCACACGTGGAACAGAACCAATCGATAACAGAACTGAGAGGCACAAGGAATGCCTTCTTTTTATTATTTTCTCATCAAGAGCTCATTGAGCACTTATCATATACCACACAGGTCCTGTGCTGGGCATTAAGGCTACTGTGGTAAACCAGACAGAGAGCCCGTCACTGCGGAGTTTAGAGTGCCGCAGGGGACGGAGATACTACATACCTAACGATGCAAACAAATGCTGATCCTAAATTATGATGAGTGCCATGAGGGTGCAGTGGTCACCATGGTCGTCTCCCCAAACACCCATTCTACCACCCTTCCCTCCACTGTCACATCTGAGGGGACTGACTGCAGCTCCAGGACTGGATCCTGATTTGTCTTGGCCAGAGGTTCTCAAACTTTAACAGGCATCAGAATCACCTAGCGGACTGATTAGAACACAGACGGGTGGGTCCCCACAATTTCTTGGATGGGCCAGAAAGACTGCCTTTCTAACAGGTTCCCAAGTGATCCCACTGTTGCTGCCCCAGAGACGCACTGTGAGAACCACTGGTCCGGGACAATGAGGACAAGTCCTCCTCCCTGACACAGCGACTGGTTCAAAGACAGGCAGACCTAAGCCACTCAGAGAGACACGCTGCCCCGGGGACTGATCGAGGAATGTGCACGGGTTCCAGTGCAAGCCAGAGACACAAGGAGATGCTCGAGAACATGTCTGCTAGAGGCTTCTGGGAAACAAATTCTTCATTCTTATGGCAAAGCTCCTGGAAGCAACTCTATTCTTCCTCTGAGTTGGAGGCAAGGATCTGTTACAGTCAGTTCATTGCCATCAGAAAGAAGTACTCTGAGGATAAAGCCATGGCACAGAGTGTCACTGATGGAACCTCAGAGAAATGGAGCTGGAGCCACTGGAGCGACAGCCTGCCGTAACTGTGGACTTCCAATTATATAAGTTTATAGGTGTCCTACTGTTAGAGCCAGGCTGAGTCAGGCCTTCTGTTACTTGCAGACAAAGGCATTTTGATACAGAGAAAAAGGTTGAGAGAGAGAAAGAAAGAAAGAAAGAAAGAAAGATGGCAGGAAAGCTGCCTGAGGCAATGTGGTCTTGGAAGGCCTGTGTGGAAGGGGCATTTAAATGGAGGCTGCAAGAATGAGTATGAGTTGGGCAGGCAAAGAATGAGAGGAAAAAGGTTCCCGGGAGGGGAAGCAGCACATTCAACAGTCCCGTGGTGAGAAAAGAACTCCATGCTTTCGGGGAACTGGAAGGGACCAGGGTGCCTGAGTGGAGTTTGTGAGGAGCAGGTTGTATAGAAAGAGGCTGTAGAGGGAGACAGAGGCCTTGCTGGTCATGCAGGGCCTGCTGGCCACATGGTACAGATTTTTTTCACAACTGAATCAGCAGCCTTTGCAAGGTTTTAGGCAGCAGTGTTGGATCTGTTTACTCTTTGAAAGACCATAGTCAGTTGACTAGAGACAGTGAGAGGGAGATGAGAATGAAAAGCAGGAGGACTTGCAGGAGGCTACAACTGTCGTCCAGGCAAGAAATAATCACGCTGTGTTCTAGGATAGAAGCAGCAAAATGTGGACAGAGTTAGGAGATATTTAAGAGTTAGGACTGAAAGGATGTGGTAATGGATTGGCTACCGCAGAAAAGAGGAGAGGGAGGGAGAGGAAGGGGCAAGGGTGACTCCCAGAAAGGTAACGAAGGAATGACAGTGAAATAGTGATGAAACTAAGAAAGAATGGTCGGAGGGTTTTTTAAAAAACAAAAAGAATTGGGAAAGTGGGAAAGTGTGCCGTCACAAAGGTCAAGGGAGGTCTGTTTCCATAAGAATGAGACAGAGCGACAGGAACACTATCAGGAGTCCACTGAACCTGACATGAGGATGTTAGTCTGGTGGGAGTGGGAACATCTGGGGGTGGCAGCAGGAGGGGTGATAAAGGAGGCAAGAAGAGACCCTGCTGTGGCAGCTTCTCAAGAGAGGAAGGAGAGAACGCGGTCGCTCACAGCTCCTCGTCAATGACTTTCTCATGCCTACTGGCTTTTTGTTTCACTGATTTTCTCTACACTTTTTCCGCTTCCAATTTCATTGATTTCAGCTCTTATATCCTTGCTTTGGGTTTATTTTGCTTTTCTTTTTCTAATTTCTCGAAGAACTTAGATTAGTGATTTGAGACTTTCCTACTGTAAGCATTTAGCACTATAAATTTCCCACTTTAGCAGGAAGACTTACACTACAAAATTTCAAAATTTACTCTAAACCTACAGTAGTTAGGAAAGTGTAGTACTGGCATAAAGACAGACATACAGATCAATCGTACAGAATTGAGTCCAGAAACAGACGCACACTTATACAGTCCACTGATTTTCAACAAAGGCTCCAGAGCAATTCAATGAGAAGGAAAAGTCTTTTGCACAAATGGTCCTGGAACAACTAGATATCCATATTTAAAGTTAAGAAAAAAGAAAACTCCTACCTCATACCAGGCATAAAAAGTAGGAGAACATATCTGCAAAACATATCTGACAGAGCTTGCAGCCAGAATATGTTAAAAACTCCTACAACTCAATACTCAAGACAGCCAATTTTAAAAATAGGTAAAGGTTTGAACAGACACTTTGCAAAGGGTATATGAATAACGAACACATGAAAAAATAATTAACATGATGAGTCATCACGGAAATGCAAATTAAAACTACAATGAGACACCACTACATATTCAGTAGACTGTCTAAAACTACAGACTACCATGCCAAAATCTGCACTGCATCCCACTGCTGGCAGGAATGTAAAATGGCAGAATTTGGAAAATAACTGAGCATGTCAATGGGTGAATGTACAGATGATATAAGAATGGCGGAATGTTGATACTGCTGAAGCTGCGTAATGGGATTTATTATACTATTATGTTTACTTTGCATTATGCTTTACATTTTCCATAATAAAATATAAAAGTAAATAAAAACTTTTTAAGTTCTTCAACTTTAAACCCATTTTCTTTGCTCAAGATTAAAATCCAATTGAGGAGATAAATCACAAAACATGTACACAATATGATCAATCTGCTCCATTTTCAGACTTCGTGGCTATAGTTTGGGTTACCAGTGAGCCACCTTAAAAGTCCACATATGCATCTGTGATTTCACTGAGACACAAATATGAATGACATTTTCCAGTGCTGCCACACGGCCTCTGCATCGTCATTTAATTTATTGTTCTCCGCCCCAAAGCTAATAGTATCTGTGAGGGGAGACCACATACTTAAGGGTTTTTTTAAAGTGATAGTTCTTTTTAAATAAAAAAATAAATACACATCTTTGGCAATCAGAGTGACAAGTCAAAGCTGGTGAAGGTTACTTACAATGCTGTAACCCACCAAATGCCCTAAAGAGCAGTGAGGGGAAAGCAATTCAGGGCACTGTTTTAGAGAACGCTCTAGGCACTGCCAAAGCTTCATCACATTATAGGAAACATGCAAATCAGAGAATCTACAAAGTTTAAGGACTTATTTCTTATCAACAGCAAGGGTCTGCTATGGGTGATCAAACACTAAATTGAATTTAAAAAAGAACATCAACACCTATAAAATAAAATGTATTTTTTTCCGAAACATGAGAACAAAATGATTATCATATTTTTAGAAATTGTGAAACTGCACGAGCTTTCAAACCCCAAGAAGAAATAACAGCACACGCAGGTGTTAAACATAAACACTGGGAGTGTGAAATTACTCTTTTCCATGTATATCACTCACACTCTGGTTTACGGTTAAATTTTTTCGGAATTTTTTTTTTAAAGAAACAAATAGCGTATTCATTTGTGGGGAGAGAAGGGTGCAGATGGGAAATAGGGAGGCAAGGGTCCCCCTCATGTTTGCCAAAAACCACTGCCCCACCCGCCTCCACCCTCACCTCCCTCCTCTGGGGAGGGGCCCTGGCAGGCTCCCCCACTTCTAGTGGGTCTCCCTCTTCCTCCTCCCCTGCACCTCCAGTGCCTGAGCAGAGCCCACCCCGGCTCTAAAGCCGGGTGAAGACAGGCTCAAACTAACGTTCTTCCCCCTTCCTCCACCTTCCCCTCACTCCCATCTCTTGTCTAACTAAAATACAGAAAAAGCGAGAGCAGCTGGGACCTGGGAGAATCAGTCACCCGGGGGCTGGGGCAGGGCAGGCAGCTGAGCCTCAGCCAGCTGTAGTGGAACACGCAGATAGCTTTAAACATAATTATATTCGAATTCCTGGGTTCTACCAGTTACTAACAACTGTACAGAATTAGGAACTGTTCCTACTGATATCACTAGAGTTAGTATTTACTCAAAGCAAGTTGCTGTCAGATACATACTGGAAGCATCAGAACTGAAAAGAATAAAAAAGATCAAGGGGTTAACTATTAAAAATCAATTTCAGGCATATGTCACACATCAAACAGCTTTCCATATATCAAAAGGCCCCATCACTTGCCTCCCATGATTACTTCTACACTGTCAGGAGTAACTTCACAATCTCCCTGCAATCACAAGGCAGTGCTTCCACTGACAGAAAGCCAGTTACATATGCCCCAGGTCCTCACTGACTGACTCACAGAACTGGTAAAAGAAGCATTCACTCTAAGTCCACATCAAGTTTTCAGTGTACACAGGGTAAAGGCAGAAAAAAGGGCCTCAGGTAGGTGACAGGCCACACCCCTAAGAAACAGAAGAGAGAGGCACTGGAAAGAAACATGATCTGATGTTAGAAAAAATAAAACAAGTTCCTAAGTGTCAAGTGGTATTTAAAATGCTATATATATATTCTCCCTGTGGCTTATAAAGCAGAGTTAAATATATTTGTGAAAGAAGTTAAAGTAGACAATCAATGTAATTCACCTAACTGGAAACATTACATCTATAGCCATTCGGGATTGTACTCAGACTTACCTTGCTTTCCAATGAAAAAAAAGGTGAAAACAGAAACACCTGAGTCCCAGTGTAGCGTAAAAGCACAAAGGGCACAATGCTGTTATTACCTTGTAGCCACTGGTCCAGAGTATTATCAATAGTGCACTTGACAACAGGGAGGAATTCCGAGTTCATAAAGAGCCCTCGCTTAGGGTGGTTCTGCAGCCGCTCCTGATGGCTTCTGGAGCTGAAAAACTCTAACACCAACTTTATCTGCCAAAGTTCAGATGTCTCGGACATTTCTCTTCTCCCCAGTCTTCTTACAGCCTTGCAGAGAAAAGAGAAACAGCAATCCACTTAATGAAACAGTAAAGATGCTAACTGTCACTCCCTAAGAGTTGTATACTAGAGCATTTTTTAAACGTGCCTCGTAAGATCAATAAAGGGCAGAAGGGAACCCATTCTGTGTTTTGCTGCAGTCTGTCCCACAGAGGAGCCCCCTACTGGGTTTACATACGTGGCCCACTCTCTTCAAAATGAACATGAACAGCTTTCAGGTGAAAAAAACGGCAAAGGCAAATGAGCTCATTCTTGGCTCAATGGCTCTGAAAAATGAAGACCAATAGGTCTACGGCCAGTCACCTCTGGGAAACCCAGGTTGGGTACAATGACATGGCCAGGATCAGGCCAGGGATTCCAGCGGTCAGAAGGCAAAAGAAGTTATTATTGATAATGCTGTTCTTGGGACCCATCTGCAAAGTCACCAAGGCTGCGACCAGAAGGGATGTTCTTCTCTAGATACACACCCACAGCTGCTAGGGGTGAAGGTTCAGAGCATAAAAAAAGAACACACTCTCAGCCAGCAACTAAAAAATACAACTCATTACTTGGCTGTTGTATAGAGAGACACTGTGAGAAGCAGTACCAGTGTGGACATCATATATGCATACTTACCAACCAAAAAGGTGGATACCTGACAATAACGGCATTCTAGGCCTACTCGGTTACACTGGAACTGGCCTTTTAATTAAGATGGTTACTTAACACAGGTTTCTGGGAATTATCTCCTGTGTTTTCCCACTCAGTTTTTCAGTAGAGATTATTTTTCCATTAGAGATTACTTCCTTTGACTTTAGACACTGAGTCCCAAATTCCCATCTGTGAATTCATTATATCATAGTCACTCGAAGGGCTGTTTAAAACTACAGATCCTGGACTTCATCTCAGAAATTCTGATTCAGTAGCTATGGAATGGGACTTGAGGATCTGAATTGTTAAGATTTCCCAGATAAATTTTAGCCAGGTTAGAAAACTACTGGCTTTTAACTGCAAATTTGAGTCTGAAAGATATGACACTATTAAAAAAGCCATATTTATTACTAATAACCTAAAGTGAATAAATTAGTCCGATCCTTTAGGAAAGCTGTTGAGCATTATCTTCTGCATTACCTCTTTTAGGCTCTTTTAAAACAACAATAACATGAAAGAAATTTAAAAATGAACTCCAGCTCCCTAAATCCCCACATGCTGATGCTGTAACCTCTGTGAGCTTAATTACGCAGGTGTAACTGCACACTACTGCTATCATCAGGGCACCGTTTGTTCACTTACTGCTCACTTGCATAATCCTTTCCACGAAGAGGCTTTATCGGGAGGAAGGCAAGAGACATGAGGATGCTAGGGGAGAAAGCAACGGAACGTGCTCTTCCTCTACTTGTCAGAGGAAGAGGCCAGAAGAGACGAGTGGGAACCCCTGGAGTAACCCCACTTGTCATCATAAACTCTAAGCTATACAGAGCTTTCAACTTTGATAGGGATTCCTTTTTTTAAGTTCTAAAAGCAAATGAGAAACTAAAGAGATGGACATAGAGAGAATCTTACCTCACTGTTCGTATGTTATGTGAAGTACTGGATAAATCTCATCAGAATTGGAATAGGTTTTTTGAACCATACCTGATCCATTGCTACGTATGCAGGTAACATCTCTGGGGTCTCCTGGGTCACACATTCATAGAGTACTGAAGAAAAGAGATCCAGAATTTCCTGTTTCTGTGGAAAGTCAGAATCTTTTTGTAGCACATCCATGTATATTCCAAAATCAATTCAAAAAACAACTGTATAGCAATTACTATGGCCCATTCTTAAGTTCTGCAGTGAATGATATAAAAGGGCAAAACAGCTAGGTCTTTATAAAATCAAAGTGCATGCAATATTAAACACCCATAAAATATAACCAAAATTAAGGCTATAAGTGCTGTGGATGAGAGGAGTGAACCAAGCTGGGTAAAATGAGCAGACAGGACATCACAGAGCTATGTCTTGGGTTGGGGTGACAAGAACAGGATCCAGAAAGGGCACCCAGGATCCACCAAGATGCAGTAGAAACACTGAGCAGAACAGGTTAGGGGAAGCCTGCACAGCAAGCCCAGCTGGGGTTAAGGGCAGCCATGGGCTTTCACCAGAGACCTGTGGTCTTGAGTGCAGGCCCCAGCCCTCACTGGCTGTGTGATCTTGGGCATGTGACATCTCTCAGTGGCAGTATCCCCATCTGTAAACCCACAACAATAAAGTACCTACCCTCTGGCTCAGAATTAAAGGAAAAAATTACAAAAAGTACTGAGCAGAGTGCCCAATATACAGTGAAAATTCAGTAAGTAAGTGGCAGGAAGGTTATATCACTTAACTTTCAAAGCAACAATGTAAGGTAGGTTCTATTATAATCCCACTTCTAGAAATAAGGAAACTACATCTCAAAGAGGTTGAAAAATTTTCCCAAGGCTATACACACTTGCAGGCAATAGGCCATCAATCCTGGATCATCTAATTCCTACATCCAGTCCTTGCCATCTGAAATGATGGATTAAATCAAAGATCTACCAGCAAGTACCCTTTGAACCCTTAAGAGAACGGTTTTATGACCAACAAAAAGAAGGGTTACAAAACAAATAGAAAACAAAATTTATAAAATTATGTAAAAACAAGAGAAGGGTAGTAAACATTGAAAACATGAATTAGTACAAGAATGGACATAAAGTATCACCTATCAAAACTAATGTCTTAGGAATTTTAAGTTGTTTTCTTCTATCAAGGTAGGAAGTTACTGAATTTAATAGTTTTAGACTATGAAAAATCTATACTTGCCAAACAAAAATCATCCAATGTGCCTGAGGCACGTTATCAATATCAAAGCTACATATGGATATTTTAGGGTTTTTTCGGTGGTCCACGGATAGAAACAACAAAGTCTAGCAAACCACATAATACATACCTGACCCATGTTCACAGTTGGTTTGCAGAAATATTCAGCAAATGACAGAAGTGCTGGATCAGAAGTGAATGCTGAAATCGTTTCAGGCTAAAAAATAAACAAACAAACAAGCATAAGTGAGATAATAAAGATTTTTTTCATTACTACTCAAACTGTAATGCATGCACCTGTAACCTACCTTATTTTTTTCACACAGTGTTCCCACAAAACCCAAGGTAAAACTTGCTAGAGCTTCGTCAACCTGTTCTGCTGAGAAGTTTTAAGAAACTTTTTGCACAAGCTACCGTGAGCTAGTGATTTATCAAAACAGGTGCTTCTTACACAACTCACCCAAAAAAGGCTTTCCCCCTCCTTCCTTAACAAACTGAAAGGCAAACTAGAAACTAGAATTGTTACTGAAAAGGTAAGGAAAAAAGATTATCACTCTAATAAGCCATTCACAAAAAGACAAATGCTGTCATAAGGTCATTAGAGTCATCAAAGTCATAGAGAGAGAAAGCAGAATGGTGGTTGTCAGGGGCTGGGCAAACGGGGAATGGGGCGTTAGTGTTAACGGGGACAGAGCTGCAGTTTTGCAAGATGAAAAGAGTCATGGAGATGGATGGTGGTAGTGGCAGCACAACATTATGAATGTACTTAGTACCAATGAACTACACACTGAAAAGGGTTAAGCCAGTACATTTTATGTTATGGGTACTTTACCACAATAAAAAAAATTGGAAGGAAGGGTGAGGAGGACTATCACTCAAGTTTCAAGATTGAAAACAGAATATGAAGGTATCACCATTTTCCACCGAGAGTTACAGTTTACTTCTGAACTCCCAGCAGGCAGGAAATGGAGATGTCTTTTAATTTTTATAAATTTGACCCATTCAAACTCAAGTCTAAACTTATCTATTTTCTTTATAAATTGGATTAGGATCCTCGAGATGGGCCCTAGTTTATAAATCAAAGCAACAGTGCTAATTCAAGTTAAACTTCGCCCAAAAATCCTTCAAAAGTATTTCATAGGGACTTCCCTGGCAGTACAGTGGCTAAGACTTCGCCTTCCAATGCAGGGGGTGTGGGTTCAATCCCTGGTCAGGGAGCTAAGATCCCACATGCCTCCTGGCCAAGAAACCAAAACATAAAACAGAAACAATATTGTAACAAATTCAATAAAGACTTAGAAAAAAGAAAAGGTCCACACCAAAATAATCTTTAAAAAAAAAGTATTTCATAGAGAATCTATTGAATACTGACAAACAAAATTCACTGATGTCAACTATACCTATTTATTTCCTGGAAGCTATTATAAAGGCTCAGTCGTAAGAACTAATAAGTGCTACCTTGCAAAAATCTTTTATTTGGGTCATGTCTTAAGTAAATCTTAATGGATTTGAGGATTAATTATTAAGCTAAATTTTTTTTAGTGTTAAGATATATTCTGACTGTCCCTGCCACTAAATGTAAATCATCCTTAGAGTCCTGGCAGATGGCCCATATTTTATAATGGTTGTCACAGAAAACAGCCAACAGGCCCAAGGTCATTCATCCCTTATAATCTGCAATGATTAAAGAGAGCAGATCTACCTAAACGGTACCATAAATGTCATCACAGAAGTACATGCTTTGGGTGGACTAGTGGGATTTGAACCTATTCCCTTTCATCATTCAACTTTGGGGGTTTTTTAAATTGAGATATAATTGACATATAACAGTTTATTAGTTTCAGGTGTACAACATAATGATTCAACATATGTATATATTGAGAAATGATCACCACAATAAATCTAGGTAACATCCATCATCACACAAAGTTATAAATATTTTTTTCTTCAGATGAGAATATCCTTCAGTTTTTACCAATTACTACCTTGAAAGCCCGAGCTTCAGAGTTCCTGTTGGCAACAGTCTGGGCCAACAAACTTTGCCACCCCATTGGATCTTCCTTGTATGAGAGCTGACCTGCTCTGAGCTTAACATATAAAACCCCGTCCTTGGAAAGAATTGACCTGAAAGAAAACAAGAATGAATTTAATATGAGGTATTACTGGAAGGTGTTGGCTGGGAACGTAGTGTTTCCCAATAATAGTATTGGTAAACAAGTGAAGTCTTAAACAAGACTTCACATGAGGGGAAGTCTTCACCACTTTCCACTAAGATATATGATTATTTACTGTGTCTAAACTCAATCAGTCCCTACAAGAAAGTCATAATCAGGTTCTGCTTTTCTCTGCCATCTAGATTCACGGGACCTGGTAAATAAGAAGTCATTCTGACTATCAGCTCAAGTGTGGACTTCAAAGGAGGTATTTTACCTAACATGTCTTCATATTCCCTTAAATATCTATTGATTGGTTTATAGCAAAAAGAAAAGGATGCTGCAAATCTAAGACAGAACAATACGGAAAACAGCTACTATATAGATAGTCTGGGAGAAACAAAAATGAGGACTATACTTTAAAAACTGTTACAAGCTTGTTAAACTTTCTGGGAATTTAAAGACTTAATTTACACACTAAGTGAAGTGTAAAATTATTAACACTCTCTGTTCTTCAAAGTAATTACTTGCATATGACTATTTCCACCCAAAAGCAATCTACCATAACCTCAATTTTATGAGAGCAATATAACAAGAGAATGGTAAAGAGATGCAACAGAAGATGTGGTCTGACAAACACCAACTGTTACAAAGTTCCCTTTGTAGACATATATAAATCAGCCTCATTTTCTTAAACTAAATCTTTCATTATTGCTCCAAAAGACAATTCCATTACTCTCCCAATTTAAGTCACTTCAAGATTCTCAATGAATTAATATAAATAGGATTTGACTTCTAAATTTAAAATTTTACTTTCTAATACAAACTGTTTCAAAGATACAGACCACTTTATTCAACACTACATATTGTCCTGGATGACATTAAAGGGTGACAAGAAGCATTCTACATAATAATCTATAATTTATACCTTCCCATATATTTCTATTCCCTTCACAGACACATCTGAGAAATTCTATATACTTACTTCAAGTGTTGGGTTCCCTTGCTTAAATCTATGAGCAGTTCCCAGTATCGTGGGCCTTTAACTTTAATCTGCCAAGATAAATGTAAACAGTCAATCCAATGCTGGGAAAGTGCTAGTTTGATAAAATGAAACCCACGCTTCTCAGAGGAAATAAAAATAAAATGGGCTAGAAAGAGATACTGAGAGGTTAACAAGCCCCATCTCCAGATGAACATGTAAGTGAATCATGTTCTCAGGCCATCTCGGCCATCAGTAAAGAGCCCAGTAAAGACCTTCTCTATTCCTCAGGACTATTCCTCCTGCGCTGCTTTCCTATTTCTTATAAAACACTGAGAAAGCATAGGCTTTTATTTAGCTATCTTTAAATGCTATGCTGTTCTGGTTGAATTTACTCCTTGGATAAATCTCCCTATTCACATCCTACTTACCTGCTTTAAAAGGTGGAGTTCTGGAAGAAGGGTAGGAGCCATCAATTCTTCTTTGGTTTGTTCATACCACTGAGTGCCCTTTACAAATGTAAAAGAAGAGTCACAGTTCACTATATAGTCAGGGAAAAGTACAAAAAGAACATCACTCTACACTTCCCCTTCCCTGCAGTTTGTAGACAGATTGTCAAACGGCACAAAATCCTCTCTGATACTCAAGTCTGGAAGGGCTACTGTCTACAATCCTTTGCAGAGCTAGCACCACCTTCCAGCACTCCGAGCCCTGCACTTCACCTGCCAGCAGTACTGAAGCTCTGCACTTGAGAGGACTCTGGGTTTCTGCATGTTGTCTCCTCTCCTGGGAACGTGCCCAGCTTAGCTGGCAAATCTCAGCCCAGACACCATGTCTACTATGACGGCCTTCCAATCCCCAGAGATGCTGGATGGGAGCACGTCTCCACTCCCCCTGCATCCCACACAAACCTCTAATTATCACACGCTATTCTTAGTGCATCCGTGCCTGACTCCCCAGTGAAAGAAGTTCCTTAAGGAAAATGACTATGTCATCTCAACTTTGTACCCCAGAGCCTAGCACAGTTTTGATATACGGAAGGTACCTAACAATTTTCTGAAGGAAGGATACATGACTTGTAATCTATCTGTACATCTAAATCAAAGATCTCTCATCACATATACAACCTTGGGCTTTAAAGCACTCTGCTAACAAATCTAAGAATCATTCTAATAGAATTCGTTTTTTAGAACACCGCTATCAGCTGCGTAAAGTTAACAAGGACATTTTCAAACTACAAGCTCTAAAGATAAAAGAGCAGCTGATGGTCTCTAAAACATTACACCCATAGACTACAAATGAGCCTGAACGGACTGGCAGAATGTACAAGAACTTTGGAAGCTTCAATTTTTATGAGAGTTCAACTCACTATTGTCATCTTTTAAAGGACAACACTTTCAAAATATTTTGGTTTGCAAAGATGGATGAGTGGCAATAATATTACAAATCAACAACAGGGGGAGAGAATTACCTTATAGGTCACTTCTAAGAGGGCATAGCAGGGCGTGTTTGTGTCCACATCCACGGGCACGAGAAGTCTCGGTTCTGCAGCCAGCACATACAGATGCCGGAGAGCCTGGAGGTGATACCTGCTCAGAGAAAACACAGAAAGGTGGTTAAAAAAAAAAACAAGTGACGGCACATGAGCTCTACAATCTGCTGTGGTCTACGAGTTAAACCAAGTCAGAGCCAAGTGATACCTTCTCAGGACAGCAATCCTAAAGGAAGATGGTGAGGTTCAACTAAAAAGTAATGGGAGAAAAGATGTTAAAAAAAAAAGTAATGGAGAAATTCTCTTTAAAAAGTTAGACACGTGACCCTTGACCCAAGAATTCTTTCTTGGAGTCTTCACAGTTAAGAGGTTTTATAGGGAAGTAAAAATTATCTAAACATGAAAATATTTAGTAATAAATTGATCACTTATAATGCTTCAAATCCTTTTCTGCTCAACACAGGCATCTCCTTTTACCTTCTATGGGATCTACTTCTTTCTTTCTTTTTTTTTCTTAAGGTTTGGTAGGGAAAAGGGGGAAAGAAAGGATGACAGTTTTCCTCAGACAGCAAAGCTCTTCTACATATACATCCCTATACACAAATGCATACACACACACCCAGAACACAGTACACCAAAAATTAATGGGTGACATTAATGGGTAACATTTTTCTTGCTGTGTGTGTGCTATTCTGAGTTTTCAAAAAAAGGTTTTCTTAACTTTAAAATTTATATTTTAGAATTCAAACACATATAAAGCGATTACATTTTAAGATCCCATAAAAGGATAAAGCAAGACTTCAAATTTACCTTGTTTTCATTTCAGTTATAGCAATACCCTCCCTCTTCCCACCCAAATCTACCCAACTCCTATAAATCTACCAGAAACAAAATCAATCAACGCCAGAAAAAACTGATACATATACTGATACATATCAGTTATATAAAGGTTCTTGTGCTTATCACCAAATTGCTTTGTTTAAAATAGCTGATACTCTGACCAGCAACATGTGAGGGCAGCTCTCCCTTGTACCCTAACCAATAGCTGACTTCAACAACTCAAAACACCCTTCCCTCAACTGACAAATGACAGACCACCTGTCCGAGTTTTAGTAATTTCACAACAATATTCTCATGCACCACGTATCACTAAATTATGAACTTCAGATCAGGCTACTTTTATAAAGCAGCTACCTTTCTGTCATTATTGTCTCTACATTAGGCTGCAGTTTTAAACGATGGCTTATGGCTGCAATGAGTGCTCCCTCTCTTGATCCTTCTCTGGGCAGATCCCTGGGGATGCCTTCAGTTGAGCTCACGGAGCACCTTGGATGTCACTGGGATATAAGGAGCTATTTTCTTCCCTTCCTCCACAAACCGAGATTGGCTAGGCCTGAAACTCATAGGGAAACGAAGTGTTGGTGGTTCTTTCTGCAAGCCTTTCCCATGGTCTTGGTCTTGGGGTCTGAAAGCACCTGGTCTTCTGAGGCCCTTGGCTCCTTCCTCTTGAGCTCAACTTGGGTTCTGCGGGTTCAAAGAAGGAAAAAGTGGACACAGTAGACGAGCAAGATGTGATGAGGGGAGGAGACCTCCACCCCCTCCAAGAGGGAAGATCTCTTTCCAGAGACAGGACCAAGGGGGTGGTGGGGCTCAGGCCATCTCTCCGCCACCCACAGTGTGCCGCTGAGGGTGGAGGAGACCTCCACCCCCTCCAAGAGGGAAGACCTCTTTCCAGAGACAGGGCCAAGGGGGTGGTGGGGCTCAGGCCATCTCTCCGCCACCCACAGTGTGCCGCCGAGGCCGTGGCCGGCTTGGGTGGGGTGGGCCAGGGGGTCCCGACCAGGGCAGGAGTGGCATTGGCCCAGAGAGGGCTTAGGGAGAGGTGCTGGGGGATTCTGGTCTCGAGCCCACCACTGGCAGATAGGCGGCCGGGGACCGATAGATGCAGTGCCCTCAGCAGCCCCGAACTGCTCGGCCTCTGACATGACAATCTTCAACTCCAACTTCATGGGGGTGATGAGGGCGGGGGGCTTTGCTGGGCTGAGGAAGATGTCAGCAAAGCCCTCCTGCTTGGAGCGAACGGAATGGAAGGTGGGGCCAAGCCCCAGGGACTGAGGTGGGGGCGTAAAAGGCCGGATGGCGGTGGGGTCGATGAGGGCTCCAGAAGAGGATCTGGGGCTGGTGGTGGGCTCTCCGGAGGGTTTGCAGACATGGAAGATGGATGGAATGGGGGTTCCAGGTTCCTGGGCAGAGGCTTTGGCTGGTGAACCCAGTTCTTCTTGCTGGGAAGATGAAGCTGGGAGTCTCACTGGCAAAGCCCTCCGCTGGGGGTCTGGAGCTGGCAATGTCCTCTAGCATCACCACCCGCGTGGGCTGGGGGGCCTGGTCCACCTTCTGTGAAGGGCCCTCCTCTGGGCCCGGTGTTGTCCTTGATCGCCGCCTCAGGGTGGAAGAGGGCCGACGGACACGGCTCAAGGGCTCTGGGCATAAGGGAGGTGGGCCGGAAGCCCTGGCCTGTGGGGACCACGTGGCCCGCCTGCGTGGCTGCGGACAGAATCCTGACGGTTGCTGCGGTGCCGTGGGCTGGAGATCTCCTCTTGGGGCACCAGGGGGACCATGTGGGCAGCCACGACATCTTCCAGGACCATGGCCAGGACCTGCCGAGAGGCTTTTTCCAAGGGCGAAGAGGCCCTGAGGGGCTGCAGATTCGGCAGTTTTGGGATCCTAGCTCCCCATAATGCTCGAGCCATAAAGGAAAGATTTTTTTTTTTTTTTTTTTTTTTTTTTTTGCCATGCTGCGCAGCTTGCGGGATCTTAGTTCCCCAACCAGGGATTGAACCCAAGCCCCAGCAGTGAAAGCGCTAAGTCCTAAGCACTAGACTGCCAAGGAATCCCCTTTTTTTTAAACGTATCGAAAACTTGACCATATGCAAAGCTTTGTATCATCAGGCCACCTCTACATGTTTGAGGTTCTGCTGCTTACTTCCACTACTAAATTGTCTAATTCTTTGCCATATTTTGCTTTCCTGTCCCTTCTCTGTCAATTATACACAACTTCTCAGCATTCATGTAAAAGAGAGAAAAAACAGAATTCATATAGACATTGCCACTAAATCAGACAAACTCCTCTCTTGGAACTAAACAATTTTGCCAAAACATATTCATCTTCTCTTAGCTGCTCTCTTTTGCATGATGAGTTTTTCCCTAAAGATAACCCTGTCTGGCCTACTTCTGGGTTTAGAGCAGTTCTATTGCCTGGAGAGTGGGAGAAGACTGATCAGTCATCAGATGCCCAAAGTTCTCTTCCGGCTTAATATTTTGTGAGAGAAAACTTTTTAAAAGATTTACCCAGGGAGATAACTAAGTTGAAGAACAGAATAAAGCTAATTTGGAAACAAATCCATGGAGCCAAAACACAATCAACTTACCCCCTTAGAGAACTTAAGAAAGACCACGTGAGGAAAATCACTAGACTCACCGGTTGTCAGTGCTGTGAGCTGGGAAGTGCGGGTAAAGGGCACAGAGGAGGGCGGCAATGGAAGAGTTTGATGTGCTCAAAGAGTACCTGCAAAACAAATTCAGGAGGGACAGACGCTGTTCATCATACTGTGCAAACTTTCACGGCATTCTTGAGAAAGGAAATTCGGGTAGAGGGCAAGTGACACTGATAGAGCTAACCCTTGATCAAGACAAATGCGTCAACGCTGTAAACATGACTTTACAGTCAGTCCTTAAGCCACTTCAACACCATCTACTATTTAAAGCAGGAGTGACTTTTCACAAATATTAAATTTTAAAACTTGAATTAGAAAGCAAAGTTTTAACCTAAAAGAGAATAGTAGTGAGGACCATGAGTGCAATTCTAGAGATTACAGATACTGAAAAACTCAAGTGTAAAGTATGCTACCTTCTCCAGTTTTATATATACCAATTTATAGAAATATGAACCTTACTTCTAAACATACAAGGTTTCTTTACTGGGTATCTCAAACATTTTTTTCCTTTCTGTAAAGCATAAGCATTTCCTTAGAATGCTAGACTAAATAAAACAGGCAAAAGCTACCATTAAAAATTTACAGTGAATGGATAAACAACTATTCCTTGAAAAACAAATAGTTCTTTTTCTTAACGATATGATAAACTTATTTTACAAAGGCCACATACTCTTAGTAAAGTAAAATCTTTTGAAATTTTCATCCAATTATTTTTCTGTTGCTCGAATTCAGCATGGCAAACAGGCAGATTTGTCTAAAGTTTTAGCTTTTCTTACAAATATTTTGAAATAAATATGGTTCAGAACATCACATAAAACCACTGCTGTCACTATTCTATATACATGTATCTTTTATTATACACATACACACATCCCCAAATCTCTTTCCTTATCTTTTTTAATAATTAGGATATCAAGTAAGAATTTAGCATTTATCATACATATGTATATTTAATGAAGAAGAGATTTCAAAATTTAAATATGGAAATACTTCTATGTTGACATGTGCATAGACTAGGCCATTTCCGCTTTACCATTCTGATAAAACCAAAATCCAAAGATAAACATTACATATTAATGTTAGAAATTTTGAGATTAAGCATAAGGGTGTAACTATGCTATGAGAAATGTAAATGTTGTTACAGAGTACACATAAGCATTCAAAGATTTAAAAAGTCACTAGAAAAGCAGCAGCAGAATGGGAGAAAATCTACTCAGTATGAAAGAAGAACAAGTAGGGTCATGCAATGTGTGATGACAAAAGATGAGATTGAAAAAAGATAAAATAAATGTAGGGGCTTATTTTGAAAGATAAATTTTCAAAAATCATAAAATAAGAATTTTCATAATATTTCCTTAACCACTCTTAATTTTAAGCAATTAAAAGAAAGTTCTACAAAACCTGTCAAAAGGGAAAGAATGCACACCTTTCTAATAATCTTTACTTTCTGAAAGGGTGAGTTCCAATGTTTTAACTCAGTCTTAAAAGTGTAAAATAAACCTACTGACTTAGAGGAAGTATGTCAGTTGTCCAAGGTCACATACCAAATAAATGAAAGGATACACCATACCCACAGATTGAGAGACTCAATGTTATAACAGATTTCAATTCCTCCAAACCAATGGATAGACTCAATGCAACTCCGATCAATATCCTATCATGTTATTTAGTGTGGAAAAAATCAAAAACAAATTCCACTATTTATATAAAATGCAAAAAGCCAAGAACAGAAAAACACATTTTTGAAGAAGAAATCTCAGTTTGGAGGATTTACTCTAACTGGATATCAAAACTTAATACAAATAATCTTAATAATTAAGACAAGTGTGGTACTGTGCAAGTACAAAAAAACAGACAATTGAACATAACAGCCCAGAAATAAGCATATGTATATGGACACTTAATTTATAACAAAAGTGGTACTACAGAATAGTGGAGAAAGGATAAACTTTTTGATACCTGTAAGGTGTCAACTGGGGAAAAAAACACGGAAAAATCAGTTCCAGGTTAACTTTAAATCCAAATGTGAATGGAAAAGCTAAAAAACTTCTAGAAGATAAATAAGCAAATATCTTCATTTCTGGTGGATAAGGATATATTTCATCAGAAGGACAAAGTAGTACAAACCATAAAAGAAAAATATTAATAATTCTGTTCATCAAAAGACAACATTAAGAGAGTTAAAAGGCAAGCCACAGAGTAGGAGAAGATAACTACAACATACAAAACTGACAAAGGTCTTGGGATCATAATGGTAAGCTAATATGGAATAGTCATATTAAAAGAAACAGAAAGTAGGGATTTCCCTGGTGGCGCAGTGGTTAAGAATCCGCCTGCCAATGCAGGGGACACGGGTTCGAGCCCTGGTCTGGGGAGATCCCACATGCCGTGGAGCAACTAAGCCCGTGCGCCACAACTACTGAGCCTGCACTCTAGAGCCCGTGAGCCACAACTAGTGAGCCCACATGCCGCAGCTACTGAAGCCTGTGTGCCTAGAGCCCGTGCTCCACAGCAAGAGAAGCCACCTCAGCAAGAAGCCCGCGCACCGCAACTGAAGAGTAGCCTCCGCTCGCCGCAACCAGAGAAAGCCTGCACGCAGCAACGAAAACCCAACACGGCCAAAAATAAATAAATAATTAATTAATTTTTTAAAAAAAGAAACAAAGTAGAACAGTGGTTGCCAGGGTGTGGGGGAAGGGGAAATGAAGTGTAGCTGTTGAAAGGGTATAGAGTTTCAGTTTTGAAAATGAAAAAGTTTTGGAGATTGGCTGCACAACAATGTGAATATATCTAATACTACTGAACTGTACATTTAAAAATGGTTAAGATGGGAAATTTTATGTTATGTATATTATATCACAAACAAAAATTTTTAAATGAATAAACCAATATGAAAATGGGTAGCAAGGGATTTGGACATCACAAGAGGAGACTTTTCAGTTGGCCATTAAAGATATAAAAAGGTGCCAAATACCATCATTCAGGAAAATGGAAATTAAAACCGCAATGAGATACTACTACGTGACAGCTAAAATTAGGAAGGCTAACAATAACAAGTGTTGACAGGATGGGGGGCAACTGGAACTTCATATGATGCTGATGAGTATATAAAATGGTAAAACCACTCTGGCTTACTGATGGCATTATTTACTGAAATAGAACATACATATACACCCTATGACCCAGTTCTACTCATAGATCTATACATAACAAAATCAAAAACATGTACAAGAACATTCAAAACAGTATTATTCATAACAGTCCCAAACCAGAAAACAAACATATCCATCACTAACAGAATAGATTAATAACTGTGGTATAACCATACAGTGGAATTCAAGAGCACTAAAACATGAATAAACCAATGCTACACACAACATGGATGAATCTCAAACATAATGTTGAGCAAAAGAAATAAAGTACAAAAAGATACATAGTATATGACTTCATCTGAATTTCAAAAACAGGCAAAACCAGTCAAAGGTGTTAGAAAGCTACGTAGCGGTTATCTTTGGGCAGAAGTAAAGTAACAGTGAATTGGGAGGGACAGAGCAGGGTTGGAGATGGGTTGTCTCGGTTACATCTTGATCTACATAATATCAAACAGATTTTCATACTGTAGGTAGTTCACTGAGTCATGCTCCTATGATTTGCACACTTTTCTGTGTATGTATTTTTATTCAAAACAGATCATTAAAAGCCAAGGAAGTCTTATAAAGGGATGAGGTGGTCAGGAATGATAGATGCTGGAAAGAGAGCAAGAAAGTTGAAAACTAAGGCAATCTCATAGGATTTGGTGACTGGAAGTGTTCATGACCATTATGAGAAAGCAATTTAGTAGAAGAGTAAAGTCATTAATGAGTGGGAACAAGAGGTGATGCAATGAAGTACTGAGTACAGACTCTTCTGAGAAATGCAGGATGCCAAGTGTGTTAGAGAGAGGATGGTAACTCTACTAAGTGGGGCATAAATGGGTGGTTAAACTATGAAAAAGCCCTTTTTAAGTGTAGTAATGCCCTGAGATAAGCTAATAGCTAGTCAGAATTGAAATTTTTCACGCATCTTCAAAATCAAAATAAGTCACTCTTTGAGATCTTGCTCATGAGATCTTTTCACTGAGGAAAAAATATATATATTCATTTACCTTCCTCCTCCCAAAAACAGAAGTCCAAGGGCCATGTGATGGGCTAAGTGGAAACCATAGTTCATTTCACCACCTGTTTTCATGTGCAAGAAGCGACAAAGCTGCAAAACCTTCAGGTTCCCCGAGCCAGCCATCACCATGGCGAGAGACAGCAGCACCACACTCAGGCAGGTCTCCAGGTTGTAAGGACCTGTCTGGAGATGCAGAAGATGACATACTATAACCGCTGTGCTACCTTTTCTTTATTATCGAAACTAAAGCGGCCAGCATTAGACTACAAATGTTCACAACTTTAAAAAATCTGAAAAAAACATTTTCCCTGATTATGAAATTTAAGTTCCATGTTGAAAATTCAGAAAATAAAGTATCAAAAGGAAATAACAATCACTTGGAATACTAACAGCTGTAAACATTTTGGCTTTCTTTTTCTCCAAATCTTCCCCTGTATCTATTTTGCTTTTAATGAAACTGAGATATTACTATACATAGTATTTTTAAGCTTTTTAATCTATTTTATTATGAGCAATCTTCACTCATAAAAAATTCTTACAGAACATGATTTTGATAACTCCTCTATATAACAGTGTAGATACACCACAGTCCATTTTTTGACTACTTTTAGATTTTTTGATGTTTCCAGTTTTCTAATATAAATAATGTTGATTAAATGTGTTGTTGTTCTTTTAACCAGGAAATAAAATCTTGCAGTCTTACTATCATCAGAGCAGCAATCCTCAAAAGCAACTGCATTTTTACTAAGTACTAATTTTTTCAAAAAACAGTTACCATGATTCAGTACTGAGCATGGCACAAGGTATGACAATCCATGGAGGTTATGGCTTTTCTTATTTATTTGCTTGTCACAAGAATTAGATACCTTCAAGCATAGTCACATTCTTACCTAATATCCCAGAACTAAAATACAAAGATAAGCCAAAGCTTCAAATCTCCCATTCTAAATTCAAAAACTGTGCATATATTTGGCAACACATAAGTAATCGAATTATCAGTGAATTTTCTTCAAGTTTAATTTTATTCCCAAGGAGAATCATCATAAAAAGACTTACTACAGAAGCATTGGGTGCAGACAAATAAGTCATAAAATCTTTTGCAAATTTATGCTGGAAAAACAAAAGAAAAAATAAGGTTAAAAGAAGCATACTAAGACTCTGTAAAAGAGAAAACAGAACACAGTAAACGAAGATACTTCTTACCAAACAGTTAAATGCTGATAAGTTTTCTGAGCCAGCAAATCGAAAACCCAGAGACAAACAAGCTCCTGCAATTATGTAGACATGTGCCTGCCTGAAAACAGATCACAAGAAATTTAAATACTGTCCTTGTCTTGCTTTAAAATTCATTATTACTATTATTTGGGGATACAAATAATAAATATTCCTGTTCTCTAAATTATCAATAGTTTATATTCTTCTGGGAATGCTCAACTGTGCCTCTACTCAATGAACTGGACAGATTTCTGTCCGGTTTTCTTCAGTGGAAGCACCATGCGGCCCTTGCTGATAAAGTCGGCCTCTTGCCTGCACTGTTTCATATGCAGCAAAAGAAGATAATTTTTAACAATCACTGCCAATTTTTTTTAATGGAAAGGATAAAAGAGGAATATGTACAAGTTAAAACTCAGACACCGTTTTTTGACGGTAAGAACTCAGAGAGCCAAACCAAAAACAAACTTGTGAACATCTGGTAAATAATGGTTAGAAACATGGAGGATTCAGAATAATTACTCAAATCAAGGACGGTATTACTCCTACACAGTATATTCCAATTCATTTATCTGACAGGTGCTAGAGTGGCTGATGTATATTACATGTTTTAGGACTTACGACAAAGTTTCCAAATTCAAATCCTCTGAACACGGCAATTCGATTTCACTGAGAGAGATACTATTTTCTCTTATAATCTGTCAAGACAGAAGGCAAGAATACTTGGACATTACCATTCAAGTTACAAGTATTTAATAATTTGAAGAGTAACATATTGCTTATGGCCATATTTATATAAAATAAGCTTTACCAAACCATCTCATTCAAAGGCCTATATTTTAATCACATTGACTGCAATCCAATTTCAAATCTAAGATGGGCCAAATAACTGAACAGGACTGAACGAATATAAACGGGAGGACTTAAGTATATTCTGAATCAATAACAAGAGTAACAATGTTTCATGCGAGTGAACTGAAATGCAAAGATGATGGCCACAGAGCAGAGCCGGGGCAGCAGCAGGGAAAGTAGAAAAGAGCAGTTGCAGCGAACTCTAACCAGAGACGTATATTTCTTACTCATGAATGTTTCTAGTATTAAGCCTACCTACCTACCAAAGGTGAGAGCCACCAGATTAATTACACAAGCTAAACTAAACTGTCAATATGTTAATCTGTAACTATTGTTTAGCGACACATCCCTTTCCTTTTAGTATAAGTAGTGAACAAGAATTTATTTTTTAAAAAATATAGACAATATCTAACTTTAACAACCAAGAACTGATTTGATTCTCTTCACTTAAATACAAATAAAAAAGATAAAGCTATATATTCTCTAAACTTATGAATGCAAGTACACAGACGTAAAACTCTGAAGATTTATTCCTATAATTCTTCTTAGAAGACTGTTCGGGGGAGTAATATTTCAGGATGCTTTCCATAATAAATCAATAAGTATTCAGAAGTCGCTTATGATACAATCTTCCTATATACTGAATATCACCAGATCAAAAAACTTGAAATACCTTTTCTCTATGATAATCTCAATGAGGTTAGCAACTATGTTGGCTGCGTAATATAGGCTGATAACTACTTCCATCTTTCTTCCTTCCTCTTGTCTTTATTTTTAATTTTGGATGTATTTACTCAGAAATTGAGCGACATTCTGAAAAACTGATAAAACTCCAAAGTGAGTAATTAATATATTCATGGATAACCTGATTATAACATTCATATAAATTAGCAATATCATACAGGAATGAAATATTTCTATTTTGACAGCAGACATTTACAAGCTCCTTTTTGTCCTCAAAAGAGCATGTAGCCTGGAGCTTGAAGGCCTAGGTTCTAATCCCAGCAGGGCCACACACTAGCCCTGGGACCACATCTGTAAAAATGAGCAAAAATAAACTTCCTACCTTCTAGGTGTCTGTGAGAATTAGAGGACTTAACCGACTCAAAGCTCTTAAAATTAATGCTTGGCACATATGCTTTGCAAGTGTTAGCTCCATTATTACCATTATTATAGATCTGTACCATTGCTATCACAAGACCACACTTGATCATAACCACTTTAAAACATCACTAAAAACTTGGGTTATAAATAACTGTGGGAGGACTTCCCTGGTGGCACAGTGGTTAAGAATCCGCCTGCCAATGCAGGGGACACGGGTTCGAGCCCTGGTCCGGGAAGATCCCACATGCCGCGGAGCAACTAAGCCCGTGCGCCACAACTACTGAGCCTGCGTGTCACAACTACTGAAGCCTGTGAGCCTAGACCCGTGCTCCACCACAAGAGAAGCCACAGCAATGAGAAGCCTGCGCACTGCAACGAGAGGGGTGGGATAGGGAGGGTGGGAGGGAGATGCAAGAGGGGGGAGATATGGGGATGTATGTATATGTATAGCTGATTGACTTTGTTATAAGGCAGAAACTAACACACCATTGTAAAGCAATTCTACTCCAATAAAGATGTTAAAAAAAAAAAGAGTAGCCCTCCACTCGCCGCAACTAGAGAAAGCCCATGCACAGCAATGAAGACCCAACGCAGCCCCAAAAAAATTTTTTAATAAATAAATAAATTTATATATAAAAGAAGAAGGCATGCAGTCCAATTATGTTATAAAGTAATCCTGTTTTAAATAAATACACAACTGTGGGGGTGGGGAGCACACTTCAACCCAGTCCTTGTAACCTTTTCCATGGTCTCCTAAAGTTTAAAAAATAGCAAGAAATGTAAGGAGTAATCAAAGGGAAACATGTAATCACTTAAAGCCAGGTTGAGGCACACAGGAAATGAACAAGAAAAGACCACCAAACTGCCCTGTCTTGTACAGAGTCTTACACAGAAACCTCAAGCTCTGAAGTCCTAACAGCTAGTTTCAGTTTTGCCCCACCTCTTACTAGCTGGATGGTTTTGGACCAGTCTGTCCTCTTTCAATGTAACAGTGATATACTGAACTCTAGCTACTGTGCGCGAGTCGCTAGGAATGAAAGATGGAAAAGACAGTAGCTGGCCTTGAGAAGTTCATGGTCTAATAGATACACAAACAGATAATCAAAAGTAGCGCATCGTTCCCACCCATACAATGGGGGCAATACTTTAACAATTTATAGCACACCACCACAAAAAAAGAAAAACATTAGGCTGTAGAGGAAAGCTTTTTATGAAGGAAAAAGTGCTATGAAGATGCTAGTTATTGTATTTGACACATGCCTTAAATTCAAACAAATAAGCAGTTTACAAAGTGACCTTTTTAATCCCACCTTTGATGCTAAGTTGCTCCCTACAAGGGACCCTGCTACAGAATCAATGAGATGAGTGGGCGAGAACTAGGAGAAAGTGGAGAGTGACAGGCAATATCAACCAACAGAACTGTGAACTTATTTTATGTCCTACTGTGTACCCCTGATGTAATAAAGACCAAATTTAAAATTATTAAGTCTGAAGTAAAATAAATATCAGAGAGATATATTTGTATTAAAAGTCCAAGAGACTTCCCTGGTGGTCCAGTGGTTAAGACTCCATGCTCCCAATGCAGGGGGCCCGGGTTCAATCCCTGGTCAGGGAACTAGATCCCGCATGCCGCAACTAAGAGCCCACACGCCGCAACTAAGTGCCCGCATGCCGCAAGTAAGAGACCGCATGCCACAACTAAAGATTCCACATGCTGCAACGAAGATCCCACGTTCCACAACTAAGACCCAGCACAGCCAAATAAATAAATAAATATTTTTTTAAAAGTCCAAAGACTACATTTCCACAAAAGTTTAAAGAAAGAACTGACATGAATTTTCACCTTTCATTTGAGAATACAGTTACTTGTGTACATGTTTAACTTCATTTTGTAAACAAAATTTAGTAAAATAAAGTTTTCTCAAAGGCAGTCTACATGTCAGATGCATCTTAAATGCAGCATAGAATTTAATATGGTGTCTTGCATTTGCAAAGGTTCAACAAACATATGCTGAATGAAGAAAAAGTATGTGTTCATCCTACAGTGTACATTTACTTTCCAAAAGGAACTGATATCTCTGACATCTAAATGTGCTGGGAGTTAAATGTCTGCCTGACCCATGAACCATGTGTGATCAGGGCAGACTCAGCCTCCAGAGGATAAAAGAACTGAACTAAAATTAGAACCGGCAGACAAGAGACAGGGTTTGACATCTGATTACAAGTAAATTAACTGCCTGCTTTAAAACAAAATGTTGTGTGTGTGTGTGTGTGTGTGTGTACACAAATACACACACAGAGATATGTATATATGTACATATGTATCAACACTCCTTAGAGGAATACAGTACAGAAACTAGAGTCTTCAAAAGACAACATGCACAATGTCCCAGATACAAATCAAAATTACTTAACATAAGAACAAGAAATGCAACATATTCTCAGCAGAAAAGACCATGGAAAACAATCCTGAAATGACCACACTGTTGGCATTAGAAAAGGAAGATTTTAAAGCAGCTCTTCTAACTAGAAGGACAGTATGCCCATGATGAGTGAAAACACAGAAAATCTCACCAAAAAAAGTAGAAATTATTTTTTTAAAAAAAGGAAAAACAACTAAAAAGTACAGTAAATATAATTTTAAAATTCACTTCATGTACTTAATAGGAAAATAAAATGCCTGAAGAGTGAATGAACAGAAAGATAAATCAATAGAAACTTGCAATCTGTAGAAAAGACAGAAAAAGAATAAAAAACCAGTCATCTCATATATACACTACCAAATGTAAAATAGATAGCTAGTGGGAAGCAGCCGCATAGCACAGGGAGATCAGCTCATAGCACAGGGAGATCAGCTCGGTGCTTTGTGACCACCTAGAGGGGTGGGATAGGGAGGGTGGGAGGTAGGGAGACGCAAGAGGGAAGAGATATGGGAACATATGCATATGTATAGCTGATTCACTTTGTTATAAAGCAGAAACTAACACCATTGTAAAGCAGTTATACTCCGATAAGGATGTCAAAAAAAAAAAAAAAAGACCAGTCGTCTAATTTTTGACAAAGGAGGCACAGGAATACAATAAGGAGAAGGTGTTTTCAACACACAGTGTTGGCACAACTAAATAGCTATATTTTTTTTAAATGAAAACCTTAACCCTATCCTCGTACCATAAACAAAATTACTTTGAGATAAATTACGTAATTATACATAAAAGCTAAAACATCAGGGCTTTTAGAAAAAAATAAATATTCAGGCTAGGTAAATATTTTTTCCATAGGACACAAAAAACAACCATAAAATTAAAAGTTGATAAATTAGACATTAAAATTTATAAATTTTCTACTCATCAAAAATAGTACTAAGAAAATGAATGGGCAAGTCAGATTAGGAGGGATATTTGCAAAACATTTATCTGACAAACGATAGGTTTCCAGAATATATAAAAAATTCTAGCATCTCAGTAATAAAAAGATAAACAATACAAAAATTTTTTTAATGGGCAAAATAGACATTTCATTTAAAAAGATATATGAAGAAGCAATAAGCAAATGAAAACGTTCTCAACATGCAAATTGAAACTACAATAAGGTATCATTACATATTGACCAGCAGATCTAAAATTAAAAAGACTAACACCACCAAATACTGGCAAGATGTGCAGCAGCTGCAGGACATGCAACAGCCAGCATTCCCATACACTGCTGGTCCAAGAGAAAAGCAGTGCAACGTCTTCGGAAAAACGTTTACCAGTCCTTATAAAACTAAACATACCGCTACTCTATGCCTCAGTAATTCCAATCCTAAGTATTTACTCAAGAGAAACTAAAACATAAATCCACATGTATATTTGCATAAGAATATTTACGGTACCAAAACCTGGAATGAGCCCAGGCATCCAACAAAAGAGAATGAAAAAAGAAACTGTGGTATATTCATACAATGGGATACTACTTAACAATAAAAAGGCTGAACTACTGATATACCCAATGGTGTCTCAAAATCATGCTCAGTGAAAGAAGTCTTATACAAAAGGGTATACATTGTGATTCCATTAATATAAAGTCCTATATTGGGCAAACTAATATATTTTGGAGAAAAAAATCAGAAAACTGGTTGTCTTGGGGGTGGGGAGTGAGTGCACAGACTGAGTGGGAAGGGAACTTCTGGCCATTTTGATAAAGGTTTGTTTCCATGAACTTATACATTAGTTGAATCGTATCAAATAGTATAATTAAAATTTGTGCAGTTCATTATATACAAATTTTACCTTAAAAGGAAAAGAAAAGAGGTAAATACTGAATTCTTGTTAATAACACACATGCTGAAGTACTTAGGGAAATGTGTATGACTATCTGTAACTAACTTTGAAATTCATCAAAAAATAATGGGTTGGGGCTTCCCTGGTGGCGCAGTGGTTGCGCGTCCGCCTGCCGTTGCAGGGGAACCGGGTTCGTGCCCCGGTCTGGGAGGATCCCACATGCCGCGGGGCGGCTGGGCCCGTGAGGGAGGATCCCACATGCCGCGGAGCGGCTGGGCCCGTGAGCCATGGCCGCTGAGCCTGCGCGTCCGGAGCTCCGCAATGGGAGGGGCCACAGCAGAGAGAGGCCCGCATACCACAAAAAAAAAAAATAATAATAATGGGTTGGATAGAGGAAGAGATAAATGGATAGATATATGTGATTAAACAAGTTTATACAGTAAAATATTAACTGTAGAATCTAATTGGTTGTATGGGTGGTTGTATAAAGTTCTTTCAGCCTTTATTTTGAAATTTTCTTATTAAAACATTGGAGGGAGCACTCTAGCATTCTGAAGGATAAACAGATTTATTTTCTAAATAAAAAGGTACTGAGGACATGGACAGTTAATTAAAGGGCAATATTTAGTTACAATACTCACAATATTTGATTTGGAGTTTTTACAAAAGAGTCTGCTTATTTTTAACTATTTGGCTTATTGTGTAAATATGCCATAAAGTAATTAAAACAACTTAACATACGAGATAAAATATTGTCACAAAGTATAACAGTATTTTAAATAAATGTACCCTTATTTAGGATAAAAATGTCAAAAATACTTTTTTAGAGTTCTTTGATACATTTAATTTTTAAAAATCACCATTTCTAGTGCTCTGTAACCAAAAAAGGAAGGCTGTGGTCTGTGCTCAGCATACGATCTTAAAATGACAGTTCCTACGTTTTCAAGAAATATAGTAATCATAACCATCACTATTGCCTTCAAAAAAAAAGTATTTTATAGGGTTTTAGAAAATCCCACAGGAAAACATAATTTTATGTGATTAAAGATATAATAATATTTATTATACATACGTACTTGAGGAACGTTGCTATCAACCCACTTGGAATTTGGTAAAATATCATCCCACAAAATCAGGCATCGAGCAAGCGTCTTAAAAAATGCAATACAGAAAAATTAATTACAGCAGGCAAAGTTCATAGATTTTGTAACAATGATAATACTGTTAATAGAACAATTTAAGAATTAGTTCCCAACTGATGAAAATTTTGAAAAACAAAGTATATAGTATCAATCTAAGCCACTCATTAAAATAAACTGAAGATTTACATTTATCTCAAAAAATCTCAAATTGACTTGGTCATCACTGAAGTTTGGAGTTCGAGAGAAGTTTTTAAAACTTGCTCCATAGAAGAAAAATCATAAAGAAAAGAATCATACATAGATCTGTCGACATAATTTAAAGCCTTTCATATGCTAAAAGCATAAACATCGTAGAAAAGGGAAAATCTGAATCAAATTTATGTCAAACAGTTACTGTAACTAATTATACCCTTAATAGTATTATTGCATTCTTAATAATAATGAAAGAGTGTAAAATAAAGTAGTAATGAAGCCCCAGTGTCTTGTTACTTATTAGGAAGTTTTGAATAATAATGTGAAACGTTAAAACGTCACTCCAAGTATTATATATCAATGTGGTTGTCTTTCCTGGCAATTCCTACAGTTATATTTGGGAAATTTCAAAACAACACTACCAATTATATATACACATGATGGATTAACAGTAAAGCTCCCTTGTGGAAACATTTTATAGACTCCTCATGTTAACAGAAATTAAAAATTGCCAAGTACCATACCCTAAGTAAGAGAAATTCTGGCTTCACAAAGTCCAGCAAATACATGGTGTCGGGAGCTCGGAGCCAATCTGCAATGGATCTGTTGGTGGTGGATACCAGTAAGCGTTATTGCTCAAGAAGAGAATAAGATCATCAAGACCACAAGAGAGATTTCAAGAACCTTCTTTCCACTCCAACCACTGTCCTATTTTTTCCCATAGTACTTCACGTCCTCCAACGTAATACTTAGTATGTATGTATGTCTTACTGTAAGTTTCCTAAGGGCAGATATTTTCAGCTTTCTTTTGTTAAATGAAACATCTCCAGTGCCAAGAAAGCAATGTCATATACTTTTATCCAAAAAGTAGATGAATAAACCTGTTTTTAACCACTTTGTTAATTCTGCAAACATTCACTTTGTCTAAAAAAGGAATTTACAACATTGAAAAACTTCTTTAATCTTAGAATGTTTTTTAAATTAAAAGACTTAAAACCCCACTTACTCTTCTACACAAAATGTAAAAGAATAAACGCCAAACATCTACTTTCAAGTGTCAGCACTCATTACAGGGCTTGGGCAGGCAGAAGGAATAGCTATTAGGAAGAAAGCTCTTGAACTAAGCAGAAACCATTTTTAGGAATGGTAACCAGGAATATCATAATGCTAAGTATTTCTGATTTACCCAGGCCTCATAACAACAAGCAAAATTAATGAAAAGGAATTTAGACATTGTTTGATTGTCAGTGACATCAACTATAAAATAAAAGTGAATAGAAAGTGGCAACTGTATTATCAAATATCATTAAAATAACCAAATGTATTATTTCTAGATAAAACTCTGTATATCTTGTAGTATCTGAGAGCACTAAAATCAGGCTGATCTAGCACAGGAGAGGTAAACACAGTAAGATAATTTAGTTTTACTACTGAGGTCAGAAAGGAAGTCACATGGTCATGGCAAGGGATGGGGTGGGGAGATGCAGTACCTGTTATTGGTTTTTAAGTAGATCATGGCCAAAGCGAGAGTGGCACCCGGACAAGTTACATCCACATTTATGGTATCTCCTTCCTATCAAAAGAAAAATTTGTGTAAAAGAGCTCTGAATTATTATAAAATCCTTCTGAATACTAGCCTATGCTTAAAATTAACATATTTACAAATGTTGGTATGAAAACTACTATTTTCAAATTAACTTCTGAGCTTCCAGAAGTTGGATCTGTTGCTTGATTTGGACTTACTTTGATTTGATAACTTGGAGATTTATGTTTCTCCCTGTGCATCCCTGCTTGAAAGCGCCTATGGCCTCCAACCATGTACTGATAGAGCTGCTCGGGCACATTGAGATCAGACATACCTATCAAATTACTGCCGTGCTGTAAACGAAGTAACAGACAAGGGAAAGGAAATTTTACAGAATAAGATCCATAACACATACCCATAACAAAGAAAACAATAAACTAACTTCAAAGCCAGTCTTCTGGGTTTCTTATCAATTAAAATCTCATGAGTTAATACTCAGTCTATTAATAATTCACATTAAAAATTATAATACATACACAGGCAAGTTAATACTTTCATTTCATAAAATACATAAAGGCTTCAAAATACAGTTAACTGCATTAACAGTTAAAGAAAATATTAGGTAGGTAAATGAAACCTGAACTATGAACACCTGAATCCTTTCATTATTGTGCCTATGAACTATTCCAGCAATAATAACCCTAATAATAACTTACTGAATGCTTAACGCTCTTCCAGGCATGATTCTGTTTGTGTAACATGGATTAACTTACTTAATATGACAATTCGATCAAATAGCTACTATTTTACAGGTGAGGAAAGGGAGGCACAAAGAGATTAAGCCCAAGGTCACACAGCTAGTAAGGAGCAGCAGTGGACAGAAAACAAGGCAGTCTGGTTCCACAGTCTATCGAGCTGCTTAACTTTTAGAAAATACTGTAGTTAAGTGATGTCAGGGATCACTGGTCAGGACCAGAATTCACGTCCCAATTCCCAGTATGATGCTTTTCCATTGTTTTATCTGCCTCTTTAGTTCATGTGTCAAATGTGAAGAGTCAAAAGCCTAAACGACAGTCGACTTTCTTTATATAATTCAGTTTCAGTATAACACTGTATTGGTGGTTCTTCAAAGGACCCACATTCCAGCTGACATAGTCATTTAATGTTTCTGGTAACCCTACACTACGTCTACTGGATGGGGTTAAAGATGGGGAGTCAGGGGCTTCCCTGGTGGCGCAGTGGTTGAGAGTCTGCCTGCCGATGCAGGGGACGCGGGTTCGTGCCCCGGTCCGGGAAGATCCCACATGCCGTGGAGCGGCTGGGCCCGTGAGCCGTGGCCGCTGGGCCTGCGCATCCGGAGCCTGTGCTCCGCAGCGGGAGAGGCCACAATGGTGAGAGACCCGCGTACCGCAAAAAAAAAAAAAAAAAAAAAAAAAAACCGATGGGGAGTCAGAATGATACTGCATTCTGTCACAAAGCAGCTGCTATTGTGGCAACGTTCTGGGATACCTAGTGAACACCAGGGCACCAAAAGACAGTTCTGGTTTATCTCTAGTCCTACAGACTCTTAAGGCCCCCCATCATACACCCATTTTCACTTTTTTCTGTTTTCTTACTGAGTGAACTGTCATTTCTTCATCTTATGTCTTGAACTCTTTTCGAGAAACTTCATTCCCTTAGTTCATTCATGAACACTTATATCTAAGCCAGGGGGAAAGAACCCTTAAAGCCCCATTCTTCACTACAATTTCTCTCCATTCCCAAATCTGGCACTTTGAAAAATATTCAGAAAGAAGAAAGAGCTGAGAATCATAGTAAGTTAAGTCACAGTAAGGCACAGTGGTATTCAGAGTAAAGTATCAAGGCTACTTGTCTCAACAAGCAGAATTTGTAACTGAAGCATCTGCAGGCACAGACTCTGCTTACCCCCAAGCAAACCATGCCCAGAGCCAAGCCAGCAGCCAAAGAGTAAGACTCTCTGTCCGTGCAGTATTCCATTTCAGGACCAGGGGGCCGTCCTATAAAACAGAAAGTAACACAATTCAAACTGGCCTCTTAAAATCCTAACTCGTAAAAGTTTTAGAGTTAACTTTCTAGTAAGTTGCATAAGAACTATGGATTCAATATAACCCCACTAAGAAAGATCTGACGTTAAAGAATTAAAAACCACCTAAAAGTCCTGAAAATAAGACAATGATTAGGCAATTTATAGAAAACCAACTCAATGAGCTATTCCACAATATAAAATTAATTTTTTTAATTAGCTACTATTTTTTCCTTAATTTTTATAAACTTACTATTACTATCATTTTTACTTTGGTTCCTGTGGAATGGTAAAAATACACTTACGAAACCACAGCACTAATTAAAATTAAAATTAATTTTAAAAGCCATTTATGACAATGATATATGAAAAGGGCAGTACAAAAACAGTACATACATTCTGACTGTAATTATACAAAAGAGCATACGCATATGAATCCAGATGAAATCTTCTGTATACAATATGAAAGAGGTGTACTATGGCTGTGAGATATGTATAATGTTGGCACCATTAGATATCATTGTGATATAGCCAAAGAATGTTAATTACCTTGCAGATGAACAAGCTTTAAAAGCCAATCCTGAGTATCTTCTGAATAAGTGTTTCTCAGACCAATCACTTATGCTATTACATATTTTGCTGACAGGAAAATTTTAGTTTCATGAATAATTTATTTCATCACTGGAGTTGACTACATTGCTGATTCCAATTCTTCACTGCCCTACAGTGCCAGTTATAAATACATCCACACTCCTGACAGAGTTTCCTCTGTACCTGAACATGTGACTGGCTTTGAACTAGGATCCTGGCTGGCACAAGGTAAGCAAAGGCCTGAAATGCGCTGCCATTACTTGGTTCTCCCTCTTGCCCTTCTGTCATCACCATAAAAGAAGCCTGGGTCCCAGAATAAGGCGTTTGGAGCAGAGTCTGAGCAGCAGACCCACAGATCTACAGCCTGAAGCAGAGATGCCCGGGCAAATTTTGTGGCTATCCTGAAATATATGTAGAAAGATCCTGAATAGGATAGAACAAGACATGCAAGTATGTATCTAAATTACTGAACGTACCAATAATGCTAACAGCATTTCCATTTCTCAGAAAAAGATGACAACACGTAAGACACGTTTCCAAAAAATGTAGACTTAGGAGAAAACATAAAAAATGCCTTTTATCATGAACATACCCACCAGCATATAGAGGAAAGCCAGAGTCAATCACTTCCATTCTGTTAGAAGTGTTGTTGTCCAACAGAATAAACATTGTGCTTTTAGGGATCAAAACAATCAACTTTGAATTTTAAGTGTAGACCACTGCTAGACATTGCCTGGCAAAGACAGAGCAGGATAAGCAGCATGCTCACATGTGATTAAGACCGAGGCTACCTCGTTAAGTGGGACCACTGGAGCACAATAACGGGCTAGCCAACTAAGTATGCAGACCGATAACCTGCACAGTAACGTCAGCCTTGGAAAACATTACTTTGAAGTTTTTTTCTTTATTAGTATAGCTCATTCTATGCTCACAAAAGCTACTATTTTTTCCTTAATTTTTATAATCTTACTATTACTATCATTTTTACTTTGGTTCCTGTGGAATGGTAAAAATACACTTACGAAACCATAGCACTATTAATGCCATACCTATTTCAGCCAACAAGACTTCTGCGGTATGCCTATGAGCTGTCCCTTGATAAACAAGGCCGATGCCAACCACTGCAGCCACTTGGACGTTGTGAGGAACATCAAGCTCTGTGGACGTTGGGGGCAGGAGAGCAGGAATGTGGATGCTAAGAAGCCGTGTAATCGACATATCCATGGTGCCTAGTTTAGCAGCAGAAACACCAAGGAGCAGTCCAATGCTTGTCATCTCATGACCCTAAGACAGAAAATAGAATGAGACTTAAGTCACTACCAAAACAAATATGTAGTTTTAAATAAAATACTGCCTGCCAGTACTGTGACAGGCAAGTGAGAAGCTCCAAGAATACACGAGCAAACCAAACACACAGGGTCCTTGTTCTGATGAAGTTAGTGCCCTTGGGGAAGGGAAAGTTTTAAACTAAAAAATATATATTATTGAAAACTCATCAAATGAAAAAGTATAAAGATTATGAAAGAGTATTTTAACAGAGCCTACTTTAGATTAGAAGGGACTGGAGAATTATTAAGAATCTCTAAAAAGTAAAATTTACAATAGAACGAGTACAAATTAGCCAGGCAAAGTGGCAAGAAGGGAGGGCACTCAAATTTATAAAGTGAGAGAGAATGATGACAGGTGAGGGAAAAACATGTAAATGACGCTAAGATGATTTTTAAAAAAACCCTCACATTGATATTCAATTGACTATAAGGATGCCAAGACAATTCAATGGGAAAAGAAGAGTTTTTTCAAAAAACGATGCTGTGATTACTATACAGCCACTTGCAAAAGAATGAAATTGGACCCCTACCTGACATCATACATAAAAATTAACTTCAAGCAAGATGTAACTAAAAGTAAAAAAAAAAAAAAAAACAAAAAACTCTTAGAAGAAAACATAGGTGTAAATCTATGTAACAGATATAAATCCAAGTGATCTTGTGCTAGGCAGTAACTTCTTAGATATGACGTCAAATGCACAGTAACCAAAGAAAAAGTAGATGAATTGGACTTCATCAAAATTTAAAACTTTTGTGCTTCAAAGACACCATCAGAAAGTCAAAAGACAACACAATGGCAGAAAATTTTTGCAAATCATGTATCTGTTAATGGACTGCTATTCAGATTACATTAAGAAACTCTTACAACTCAACAACAAAGACAGCCAATTAGAAAATAAGCAAAGGATTTGAATAGACATTTCTCCAAAGATGACATACAAATGACCAATGAGCACATGTAAAGATGTTCAATATCATTAGCCATCAGGGAAATAAATGCAAATCAAAACCACACTGAGCTATTGCTTCACACCTACTAGGATGACTATAATTAAAAAGACAGATAATAACAAGTGTTGGCAAGAGTGAAGAGAAATTGGAACCCTTATGTATTGCTGGTGGGATTACAAAATGGTGCAGCCACTCTGGAAAACAATTTGGTAGTTCTTCAAACTTTAAAACAAAGAGATACCATATGACGCAGCAATTCCACTCCTAGGAATATATCCAAGAGAAATGAAAACATTCATCCACACAAAAATGTGTATATAAATGTTCATAGTAGCATTATTTGTAATAGTCAAAAAGTAGTAATAACTCAAGTATCCATCAACTGATGAATGGAAAAATAAAATATGGTATATCCATACAATGAATATCTATTCAGCAAAAAAAAGGAATGAAGTGCTAATACATGGTACAACACAGACAAACCTTGAAAACATTACAGTAAGCAAAAGAAGCCAGTCATAAAAGACCATATATTGTTTGGTTCCATTTATATGAAATGTCCATAGTAGGCAAATCCTTAGAGACAGCAAGTAGATCAGCAGTTTGCCAGGGGCTGGAGGGAAAGGGGAACGGAGAGTGACTGCTACTAGGTAGGGGGTTCCTTCATGGGGTGATGAAGATGTTCTAAAATTAACAGTGGCAATGGATGCACAACTCTGTGAATATAATAAAAACCACTGAATTGTGTACTTCATATGGGTGAACTTTTATGGCATAGATGTGGAAAAGTTTACGCCAAGAGAAAGAATTTGGTCTGCCAAGGAGCTAATACAATCAGTCTCTACAGCTGGAGCATAGGGAGCAAGGGAAAGAGAAGCACAAAGTAAGGCTGGGGAAGTGAGTAGGATCACACAGGCTCCTAGAATGTACATTAAGAGCAATGGAAGATCACTCAACAGTTTGACCAGGGAAGTGATATATTCCGATTTACACTTTAGAAAGATTTCTCTGCCTGCTATGAGAAGAATGCTCTTAGAGGTACAAGACTGAAGAAGAGCAAACAGAACAACTAGGAGCTACTATAATAGCCCAGGGGAGGCACAATGCCAGGAGCTGGCAGCACGAGTTCTCACCTTCGTCAGGTAGTCATGGATATTCAGAGTAGCCAGCTTGGTAAGGTGCCCGTTCAGACCCAGGGCCATGAGAAAGCCGGCATACTCATTGGCTAACTCGGCGTGCTTGGGCTTATTGTAGACAATCCAGGCTGAGTCGATCTGGGAGGCAGGGGCTATCTTCAGGCCGGCAGCCACGCCATTATGGAAGCTGGCCCAGCTGGTCATGTTGGGAGGCACATCGATGTTGCCACTGTTCAGGTCTACTGTTGTGTTCCGAGGGGGTGCCCGCCCTATTCAGGCAAACAAAATTTAAAATTGAGAGAACAAAAATTCAGAAACCAAAATTGTTACATTTAGATTCTTTGAGAACAGAGATCACTTTTCTACATTCAAAACCCTTAACCCCATAATACCTGTAATGATGTTAGGTTACTATACATACTTAAAGTTTTATACACGTGAGTCAAACTTGATGCAAGGTGGAAAAACCTTAACTGTATAAAATAATTCACTGTCTTTTCTGCTAAAATATATGGGACTATAATAAGATAACTGTTACCAATTTAACTGTGTACAAATCTGATTAGGATACCCACTGCTTTGAAATCTTTCTTTCAAACAGCAGGAAGCTCACGGAAAAATAAAAAGACAATTAACATCACAAACTACATGAATAATAATTCCAACATGTGACTGACAACAATGATGTTAATTTCAAATGTGCCATCCCATCTCTTGCTCTGGACGTTATGGAAAAATGATATTTTTTAAAAAGACAAGGAACTTTATAAATTTGCTCTATCTCTTATCTACACATCTCTCTATATGATACAGAAATCTAACTACACACTATTGGTAAAAATGCCAAATTGCATTCAAAGATACCTATATAAAAAACATTTTATACACTTGAGTTACCCAGTGAACCATAAAAGAGTATTCACTAAATTTAAATTTGTGGTCAACTTATTTAAGAACAGTATAAATTAAATGTTCATGATTCTATGTTCTCTTTGAATGCCTTTTCTTGAGTGTTATGACTACACTGCGTACCCGCAAATACTGAATTATCTCTATGTTTTTAATATTCTGTATTAGCTCAAGTCATGGATGAATATTTAAAATAAATATTCTAAATACAGTAAGTCCCTTACATACGAACTTTCAAATTGCTAACTTTCAAAGATGCAAATGTGCGTTCACGTGTCCAATCCCGTCTAAGTTAGTTCACGCGTCTGGTGTACGTTGTCACGTGTGTGCATCCTCTACAAGTGGTTGTGCTTTTGTGTACTTTACTGTACGGTACTGTACAGAGTACAGTAGTACAGTATCTTTATTTCAAGCCCAGGATGTCCAGAAGCGAGCAGTGATGTAGCTGGTACAGTGTAGCCAATTGTGTTAGCTGGGTACCTAGGCCAACTTTGTTGGACTTACAAACAAACTGGACTGATGAACGTGCATTCGGAACTGAACTCGTTCATATGTAGGGGACTTACTGTATTGCATAAAGTTATACAGTTCGCTAGAGGTTTGAAAATATGGTTTTAAAGGAGTTCTGAAAGTTATGTAAATTTTAATTAGATGCACAGTGTCTTGTTTGTAGTCTATATACACATACACACACATACACAGACACAAGCATAAAATAAAATATATTTGTATTTACTATTTGCTTCTTGTACCTAAGAGCTAACTCAAATGCTGGTCTGTGATAGCACCACACTGGTGACAAGTTCATGAGTTATACTTTTACTTTCTCAAAAAGGGCAGAGAGATTAACAATGAAAAAGCAAGTAAAATGTCTAAAACAACAATTCAACATATGCATAAGACATAATATTTATACACAAGAGAAAATAAAAGGCAAAGGGTAAAGCAAATTTTCTTCAATAAGAGTAATTACATACAAAAGCACAACAGGACAAACCAGTGTCAGTTAAGGAACTATTTCAAGTGAACATTGTTTTCCTAAATGAATTTAGTATTAAAACAACATCATCTTTGTGGGGGGGCGGTGCTGGTCTGGGAGGGGGTCCTACCAGAATGATTAAAAGAATAAATCTTTGCATCAATGTCATAAATACATTTTAAATCATGCAAATTTAAACGCATTCAGAAAAAGAGAGACAATGATTCATGCATTTACTTTTTAACATCCACCCAAGCATTACCACCCAGATTTAATACATTTTAACATTTGCCAATTTTGCATGAGATTTTCTTTTTAACCCAAACCTTTTACATGAAAACACTCAGTTAAAAGACTAATAAAATGAACACCTATACACAGTACCCTCCATCAAGATTCACTAATTGTTCTGATTCTGCCATAGCTGTTTTATCTCTAAGAGAGAGAACAATTAAAATACTGAAGGTAACTCTGTTTGCTGTGTCTGTCAATAAGATTATGGCTCCAGAAAAGGTGTGATATAGGATACGGGAATGTGTTCTTCACTAGCCGATCACATTTTCTGCATGCTGCTAAAAACACAAGCTCTTTACAAATCTCAGTGGGACCCTGGGTTTTTTAATTCTGTAACTTAAAATATAGTGGAATGGTATTCGCATATACTATATCCTATACACTACTGTATGTACCATACATAATGTTTTGTACGGGTCACATATACTATATACTTTAAGGGATTTTCAATAACAATTTCAACCGTATACAACTGTCACATTTAGTATACATTCAAACCAGATCAGGTGGATGGATGTGCACTAAAAAACCCATTATAATCAGTAACGTTGGGAAATAAATACACTTATATCTGGCAGAATTAAAAACCCATGTAACCAACCAGAAAGGAAATTTGACAATATGTTACATCAGTCTTAAAATCTCGCTGCCCTAGGAGTTCTATCTAAGCAATTATCCTATATAAATAAGGTAAATATAACCCAACAATATGTTTGTAATGGCAAAAAACAATAATTTCCAAAAATACCAGGTGGTTTATATAAACTATATTCCATTAAGTGAAATATTCTGGAGCAAATAAAAATGAAGTTGTTGATTAAAAATGTGTATAAAATACATATACATAATTGTACACATATATATGCTAGATATAAAAGGATGCTCACTCACTATACAGTAAATTTTAAAAAACAATTTCTAAAACAGTTTTAAATTTTCTGATAAACAAATATAAAATTATAAAATGGAGAAACAAAATTGGGAAACAAATAAACCGAAGTGTTATTTAACACTAGTGAACTCTAACAAGCTGGGACTACTATGAGTGACCATTTTTTCTTTTTGCTTAGTATATTTTCTTGTTTTCGTACAAGCATCATCTATTCATACTAAGACATAACAAGATATTTTAAGACTAAATATTTTTACATATTGAATTTAAGATTATTTAAAGTTTAATAATCTCATCATTCAATAGTATCTTTCTAAACTTCCCCAAGTGCCTTTTTATATCTTGAAATGGTCTCATTAAGAACAAAATTTAGCAATGGGCTATATTCTACTTCCCTCAATGTTTAATTTGATTTGCTACTTGAGCTTCGATAACCACTACAGTAGCTATTAACAATACTTAAAATCACAGGGGATAGAGCATTGCTTTGGTTTTAACTACAATGATTCAAAAGAACTCCACTAAACATATACCCATTTTCCTTTCTCATTGAGCCCAGAATTTAACATACCAGTCAGATTCAACTTAGGAATAGGCAATGGCTCCGTTGGAACAGGATGGTATGAAAACAAGGTAAACATTCCCCGTCCTACTGGAAGAGCCATAGTTCGCTGACACAACTGGAGCAATCTATAATTAAAATTAAAACCAACATGTGAAAAAATTTTAAACAAAAAAAACTGGAATGTAACCTGTAGGCAAGTATTTCAAAAGCAGCAGTGCTGTGTAAGATGAAGCCACATCAAAGTAAATCCATACAAAGTCTTGAGTGAGTCATCTAAACACGGTTGTTCTCATTTTAATACTCTTACTCCCATCAGAAACTCTAAAGGGGAGACACATTTCTTTCTTGTTTCATATTTGCTTTGAATTAAAACCAGCTGTTCTATAAACCAAGCCAACTCTCCCTAAGTATTCAAAAAGTAAAACCTATAATTCTACTCTAAACGATGCTAACCTTCTTGGAGGAAAATATCATATTTGTTGGGTTTCCTCGTTGTGCTGTTACCAGTTTAGCTGGGATCCTCCGCTCATCCTTTTTGTGAATATAGCCCAAGTGCCACCTCCATGGGTGCACACAAAGTAAAAAAGGAGGTCCCTATTTTGGAGGTCACCGGATTTCATGGTGTCTCCACGAAACACAGAAGGAGTTTCATTTACTTGATGGTGAGGACTTATAGGACTAATAGCACTATATGTCAACTATGTTCAAGGTTAAAATGGCTTCTACAGGCTATATTTTGAAACTAATACACTACTTTTTAATTTGTTTCTATGTTAAAATAAATGGCATCAAACAGAAACTGTGGAAGCAGGGGCATTCATAACCAGGAAACACTTATCACAAGTTATATCTGAACAGAGAAATATCCCTCCTCCTTCTGAGGCTAACTAGAGGCTGAAATTCTCTCTGCAGACAAAGTTATTCACAAGCACCCTCTCTCCCTAACCGTAAATATATATAGCTGCTTTTCTAGTTCATTGGTGAGGAAAATTTTGCTGTCCTAAGATTCTTTGGGAACACTGCCCCACATTAATCTAAAATCAGGGAAATTAAAATCAGACCAGCAGACTACATTCCATAACATGTTTAGCAGAAACATTATACATAATCTACAGATTTATAATAGTGAAAACAAAAACTGTATATCCCCCCTTCCATTTAAGATGCCATTGATTTTAAGACGCAGCACTATTTCATGAGGTACTAAAAAAGAAAAAACACTGCCATTTAAACCATAACACCTACAAACACCTACAGATTGAAAGACATAATCTGATTTCAGAAATAGTAAAAGGTACAAAAAAAAATCAGCATCATACAATCAATGAACTCTGATAATAATCGCTGACTGCATTGAGCTTTACTATGTACGAGGCAGTGTTCTAAGCACCATGTAGAAATGACCCACTTGATTCCCAGAGAACCTCTGTGAGGTGTGAATGCTACAGTCATGCCTATTCTTACAGTTGAACAAAATGAGGCAGTACTTAATTTTTTATTTAAATTTTTACTTAAATTACAGCCGTTAATGTTTTCCTTTACCTGTTCTCTTTTTCCTCAATGAACTCGTGGTCACTGAGTTCTGGGTACTGCACCACATTGACGCGGACAGGATGCGCACTCTGAAGAAGCCTTCGCACATCCTGCACCCTTAAGTCTTCACTCCATATTAGTGACATCACCTCCTGATTCATGTCATTCATGCCATCATCTTCCTCCTCAGTTTCTGTTCCTGAAGGAACATCTGATGAGAGCACCTGAGTAACAGACTAGGTTGTAACACTAATTTAAAAACCAGCCAACACACACTTATTGAACATGAAGATACACAGGATGAGGTACCAAGTCTACATCGGTGCAGAGAAAAAATATATTCCAAAGCAGGGCTGGCTTGGGTTCCCAATACATACTGGGACTCTAACCTAAAAATCTTTTTTTTTTTTTTAAGTATAATTATATTGCCCACTTGCAAACATTCTTTACTGAGCCAAGGGGAAAGCTTTCAACTTAAGACAATAGTCGGGAAGCTGATTCCATTGAAAGATATATTCTAAATAAATTGTAAAACTCTAACTATATCCTAAATATTCCAAAAAGGACACAAATTACTGCAAACGGAATATTATTCCCACGCACTAAAGAACCAACACCAATTTAAACACTGTCTTTAATTAATAGAAGCAGAAGAAAACAACCTGGAAGGATATAAACCAAGGGCTGGAGGAGGTCAGACAACACTTTCTCACTTCTGTACTTTAAATAGAATAAATCATGGTTGGTTTTCACTTTTTTTTTTCCTAAGTATGTTCCAACTATATTTCTTAAAAGGAAAGGGATTAAATGAAGCAAAACAAGTGAGGAGAGTTAATTCCTTGCTTATCATTCTGTCCTCATAAGCTCAGTATGTACTTTACTATGAGCCTTCCCAGTCCAAATAATTCAGTCAGACTTTAAGATAAATGTTAATAGCAGAAATCTCATTTTCTCTCCGAGTTTTAACTCCTCACAAAAGATTAACTACTAGGTGAAATGCTAAAGTTTTGCAACATTTAATGTGGAAGCAACATTCGCCTGAAAAAAGAATAAAGGTAGATATGACTAGATAATCAGTCTGACTTTAGTTGATAAAAATTTATTATAATTCCTATGGAATATCTAATTTTAAAAGAAATTACATTCTAATAGGTGAGTTAGCAATAAGATACAGACCCAAATAGCTGATAAATTTGAGACGAGTTATAAAATGTAACCTCAAATAACTGAACAAATTTAATTTAGCCAGAATTACTTAAAATGACTTATAAATATAAATGAATAATTATCAATACCATTTGGCGTTAGTGCTAATGATGTTCTCATTCACAGTAATAAAAGAGGTCTAAATGCTAAACACTTATCTTGGTCAAGGTAAAGATAACCATATTATTAGCAAAAAAAAATTGGTTTTCTGTTTAAAACAAGACAAATGCTAATTCAACTAAGAGCTGTTATTTCAGCGCAGATTAAAAGGCAGATGTGGGCTTCCCTGGTGGCGCAGTGGTTGAGAATCTGCCTGCGGATGCAGGGGACACGGGTTCGAGCCCTGATCTGGGAGGATCCCACATGCCGCGGAGCAACTAGGCCCGTGAGCCACAACTACTGAGCCTGCGCGTCTGGAGCCTGTGCTCCGCAACAAGAGGCCGCGATAGTGAGTGGCCCCCGCTTGCCACAACTAGAGAAAGCCCTCACACAGAAACGAAGACCCGAAACAGCAAAAATAAATTTAAAAAAAAAATTAATAAACTCCTACCCCCAACATCTTCCAAAAAAAAAAAAAAAAGACAGATGTGCTGGTACAACCATGCTGGAGATGGGATCCCCCATGGAAACTGCTTCTGTCACAGATCCATTATACAACTCTGATGTTGGGAATAAATTTTGATAACAGTCTCTGAAGAAGCATTAATAGCCTAAGATCTAATGTGGACCATGAACAGTTACAATGTATTGATTATTATGTGTTGGTTCAAACGTTAATAAGAGATGAGCCAAATCTGCACTGTTTTCTCAGAGACATAAAGTACCAAAGTCACCAGGGGTGGAATAACCATCCCTGAATCCTCCTTGATCCTTCGAGTAAATGCAGTGCTACCATTTTTTTTTAAAGTTAACTGGAGTTCTAGAAGAAGTTTTAAAAGTTCCATTTTTAAGTTTTAAAAGAGGCTGATTTTAAAAAGAAAGGAGGATAACGATATATTTCACTTTCTATTTGTAGGATCTTAGAACCCATTCTTAAAAAAACAGATTTGAACATTGATGAAGGGCACTGTTTGAGGAGCGATAACATTAAGACAGCTTCTAAACAACTTTAGTGCCCCCCCTGCAAAAAAACCTTTTTCCTGGGGCTTCAGTTTTATGTGATTAAAGATATATTTACACCTATGTAAAAGGTTAAATTTAAGAAATGTAACACATAAAAAAAGTATGAAGGAGAAAATAGTTATAATTTATTCAAATTCAGGACATTATGGGCTCTCCCTATGTCCACATAATAATTACAAAGTAGTTAATTACTAACATGGTACAAGTAGGGAATCAGTCATGGTAGCTGCTCTACTGACTCGGCACTTGTCCTGACTCAAGGCACAGAAAGGTCCAGGCAAGACAGAGCATTCACAAAATCTGTTCCCATGTTCGATTTACAATTAATAAGATTTGTCCAATTTTAAACCATATCTAGCATATAATATAAAAGATAATCTGATATATACACTTACAAAAAGACTTAAAGGAAAATGGAGAACATTTCTACTCTGATGTTATTGAGGCTAAATCTGAATATGGACTTTCCATATTGATACTCACAGACTTCCCTTTGGGCAAGTTTCCTTCACAGGCCTGCTTGGAAAGATCCTGACGTCCAATCAAGAGGCAAACAGCTTCTGGCCAGTCTGAAGCAGGCTGCTCCCGACAGTGATAAATCGCATCTCTGATGGGAAGAGCAATTCCAAAGGGAAGAGTTGCCAAGTCTCTTAACGCGAAACCTTGTGGTGAAAGGAAGGGAGAAAATTTTTCACTTAGACTTAACCTCTGTCCCAATTATTCTCTGAGTGAAGTTAGTAAACTCTATCCTAACAAATAAGCAAGAAACTGATTTTATTCATCTTACTACCAGACCAGTGTCTTGACCTCAGGGATTAGTATAAAATTTTGTTTTAAACAAAAAATTCCTAAAAACTTTAAGAAAAAGACCAACAATCCAATAGGAAAACCCCAAAGGACAAAAAGACATTTCCCTAAGAGGAAACACAAATGGTCAATAAACATATGAAAAGATGCTCTATCCAATGAGTGATCAGGGAAATGTAAATTAAAACCACTAGAAAATAAAATTTCACACTCATTTGACAGACACATATTAAAGTCAATCGATACCAAGTGTTGGTAACTATGTAGAGCAACAGTAATTCTCTTCCACAGCCAGTGGTGGTGTATACGGGTCCAACCACTTTGGAAAACAGTCAGCATGTAGAGTTAGGTCCACCCCTACGGTCCATCAACAGACATACAGAAAGTTGTGCACATGGCACCGGGACATAAGCATTAAAATATTCATTAGTAATGTTTCATTATGGCAAAAAAGGGAAGGGAGGAAAGAGCCCAATTGCTATCATCAACAGAATGGATAAATAAGTTGTAATATATTCAAGGAGTAGATCATACAGCAGTGAAAATGAATGATCTTCTGCTACATGAGTCAACATGGATGAATCTTTAAATAATAATATTGAGTGAAGAAAATAAGATAGTAAAAAAAATGTTTATATTTATATCTATTTACATAAAGTTAAAAAACATACAACACTAAGCAATATATGAAGTGATAAAACTCAAAAAAAAAATGACAGAAGGTAATACAAAATTTAGGTAGGGTACGGTACAGGTACTTTACCTCTAGCGATGGGTGTATGAGAAAAGGATGCCTTGCAGGAGTAGATCCACAGGGCTTTCTGCTACACTGGCAATGTTTTATTTCTAATGGTGGGTCACCAGCACATCAATGTTCATTTTATTATTATTCTCTAAATACATTTTATACACTCTTATATGTATACCGTATTTCATTTAAAAAAACTTCAAATCCTCAGGTTAATGAATTTCTTCTGTAATAATTTTCTAAATTTTATAATATTATACATTATTTATTAATATAGAAAGTTGATTACTTATTGAGGTAAAAATGTTACCTTATTTGAGAATAACACTTTTATTAAATACTATGTAATATACAAATGAATAGAACTCATATTTTTCAGCATAAGTATCTCATCTGTAATACTATATGATAATTACTGGAATTGTCAAGGAAGCATACAAAAAAAGAACAGTGAAAAACTAAGTTATTTAGAACAGTCCCTAAATAAGAATTCAGAAACATCCTGTAATATTCATTAAAGCATTACTTTCTAACATACTACTCTATAACATTTTCCTTTTTTACATTTTCATATCAGTAATATTTTTTTTAATTTTAGTTCATTTTTATAGGAAATTTTAGTATTTTACTCAGCTTAAAACCTAAAGGCACAGGCTTAGGAAGAGAGAATAAACTCTTTTCCTTCCTTTCCCTTGTTCCAGGGGAATCTGCCTCTTGGTGCATAAAATCCCTGGCCTGTATCATTCAAAAGCACACCCTGAAATATTTACACATTACTTTTAGATTTTGCCAGAAATACTCATTTCTGATAGCCCAGATATTAGTATAGGGAAGCTGTGAGACTGTCAGGGAAAGGAAGGGGGGCTTGATGGGCCATCATCTCCATCCTGTGGGATCCTTCTATAGAGCGAGAGGCCCTCCCTTTTCACGCCTTCCAGCTCTAGTGAGCTCTGAGGACGCAGGGTCTACTTAGGAAGGAGAGTCCAGGGAAAGGATTTCAAAGACACATGAAAAGTAACAAAGACCACCTTACCTACGTTAGTCATCCAGACGACTAATCTCTCAGCTAGACTAGAAACTGATGTAGAATGCCTGAAACTAAACCTATAAGAGAACAAACATGAAGTTATTAAACATGAAGTTATTAAACATATTGTGTAAAGGCACAATCTGAATAAAAGTCACCTGTTCTCCTCTTGTTCTGCTTGGGACTTCTGTGGGGCTAAAACAAAATGAAACTTTATTTTGATAGTATCCTGGTAAAGAAAACACATAACATGTAGAAAACATTTGCAAATAAAAATTCATTAATAAACAACTGCTAAAAATAATAAGCAGTACTCTGGCAGCCTGGAAAGTATAATCATTTCCCTGGGGCTAAAACAGTCCTTTTTAGGCACACTGAAAATGTAAAATTTGTTAGATTTTAAGCAAACTTGGTCTCTAAAAGTCAGATGTGGACTCCAAACTAAAACAGTGCAATTATGTCATCTCTAAAATGAAGCAAGACATGGCCTCTAAAGTACACTTAGAAAATTTTTAATTTTTTTAATTTCAACTCTGATATCAACATCTATAAAAATCTGTTTGGGCAACCTTAACGTTAGACTGACTTACCTATACTTATTCTGGATAAATACTGTGAGGATTCATCAGAAACAGAACTTTCATCACCAAGTATGTAGAGTGCAATACTCTGCATAAGGAGAAAGTTAACATTATTTTTTAAACTATTGGGGCATAATTACATATAGGAAAATTCACCCACTTTAAATGTACAGCTCTGTGTTTTGACAAATGTTATACAATCATATAACCACTACCACAGTCACGATACAGAATGCCTGCATCACACCAAAAAGTTCCCTGGTGCCCCTTGGAGTCAATCCACTCCCTCCCCTACACCAAGCAGTGGAAACAACGCATCTTTTTTCTCTCCCTAAATTTTGCCTACTCTACAATGTCATGCAAATGGAGTCACAGAACATGTAGTCTTCTGTGCCCTACTTCTTTAACTCAGCACTCCCTTGAGATTCATCCACCTTACTGCATGTATCAGTAGTTTGTTTCTTTTTACTGCTGACGAGTATTCCATTATACAGATGTACCAACCTTTGTTTATCTACTTATAAACTGATTGACATTTGGGTCATTTTTGGTGAGGTACACCCTAACTCTCTACCCCTCTAGGCCTAACCCTTCTCTGCTTCAGCCTTCAAAGTTCTCGTTTGAATACATGCTACTACCACTAAGATCTACGCCTGCAGCTTTTTTTTTTTTTCTGAAAGAAAGTAGCAGCATGATCTTATTAAAATTTCAGCACAATGCTGGAGGATCTTCAAGTCCTACATTCTAAACCAATACAAGCACTGCAAATGATATATTCCTAAAGCTAGTTGACATCATATCTAACAAAGATATGATATGCCTATCTACAAATTGACTACTATTATTTAAGCTGGAGGCTGAACAAGTCTGGCTTATTCATATTTCTCTAGCTCCCTTTTGGGTAGATATAACACTGAGTCTAACCCATTTCAGCAGAGTTGGACAGGACCAATATATCTGGTGATTTCACCTGAATGTTTCCACACAAGCAGCAAGGAATGAAAAAGTTCTGGGATTAAGCTGCTCTTAATACACTGTGAATGTATTTAACGCCACTGAATTGTACACTTAAAAATAGTTAAAATAATAAAATTATTTATGTTTTATCAGCATTTTTTTTTTTTTAAAAAGAAGAATTACCATTCTGCATGTCAATTTCAGAGCCACAGGGGGTTCTGAAGCCTTTCTCAACATGAAGCAAAGCAGAATGCAGAGTAAAGGAAAAGATGGGTGGGGAGCAGGACATTCATACACTCCAGTGACACTTGGGAGAGGAGACAAAAGATCTGGTTCTCCTCTAAGTCTGGGAAGGCTCCATCTCCAGAAAGGTCCACAAAAGACCTGTAGGCAGGCTACTCCAGTCGGGGGACCAAGAGAAAGGAGTGTGAAGGAACTCACCTTTGCCAACACCCTCTGCTTCTATTTGAAGGTCTGATCTTGGATTAACTATGTATTAACAAAATGAATTAATTTTTTTAAATAAAAATTATTTTATTTTTAAAAATTCAAGTAGGAATTTTTGTAGCTATGGAAAAGCTGATTATAAAGTTTAAATGAAAAGGCAAAGGAATTTAAATAGCTAAAACAATTTTGAAAAAGAAAAGTAATGGAAGGAAAAGTCATACTAACCAATTTTAAGACTTACTATAAAGCTACAGTAATCAAGAGTGTGTGGACCACAACAGGGATCAATGGACCAGAATAAAAAGTCTAGAAACAGACCCACAAGAATGTGGTCAACTGATTTTTAACAAAAGTGCAAAAAAGAAAGAGGAGTGTTTTCAACAAATGCTGTTAAAAGAATTGACCATCCAAATGGAATAAAAATCTCAACATAAACCTCACATCTTATAAAAATTAACAAAATGGATCATAGATCTAACTGTAAAACATAAAACTGTAAAACTTCTAGAAGAAAACTGGAGCAAATCCTTGTGACCTAAACAATGAATTTATAGACATGACACCAAAAGCACGATCCATAAAAGAAAAAACTGGATAAACTGGTTTCATCAAAATTAAACATTTTTGCTTCACAAAGGAAACATTAAGAGAACAATGGAACATGACAAACTACAGGAGAGAATACTTGAAATCCACGTATCTGACAAAACCTCCTATCTAGGAACACTCAAAATATCACTAGCCATTAAGAAAATGCAAATTAAAACCACAATGAGATATCACACACATCTATCAGAATGACAAAAATTATAAATCATGACAATACCAAACACTGACCAGGATGCAGGGAAATTGGAACTCTCACACATTGAGGGTGGAAATGTAAAATGGTACATATACTCTGAAAAACAGTTTACAGTTTCTTAAATATAAATATATTAATCTTAAATATACACTTACTATATGGTCATCAATCACACCTCTGGGTATCTACCCTAGAGAAATGAAAACTTTTGTTCACACAGAAAACCTGGACATGAATGTTTACAGCAACTGTATTCATAATTGCTAACAACCGGAGTCAACCCAAATATCTTCAATGGATGAATGGATAAACCAATGTGATATATCCACACAATGTATAGCTTGCACTCAGCAATTAAGTGCAACGAACTGCTGATACAGCAACACTTGGATGAATCTCAAAAGCATGAGGGAATTTTCTGAGGGGGGTGATGGAACTGTTCTGAATCCTAATTATGGTGGTGATTACATGAACTCTACATTTGTTGAAATCCTCAGAGCTATACACAAAATGAAAAAAAAAAGTTAATTTAACTGTATGATAATTTTAAAAATTATACTGAAAGAGAAAAAGAAAAAAACAAGTTCGGCAACACTTTGAATACATACCAAGACTACAAGTCTGCTTCTTTCACAGATGACGGGGAGGTAAGGATAGGGTGGCATTCCTTCACCCTTCAGACAAGAACTCACCCACTGATAAATACTTGGTGGCTCAGAAGTAAAAAATGATGGATGATGCATAAATCCTGTTTGTCCTTTAAAATTAGATAAATGTTTATTAAGATACATTAATACAATACTGTTTTATTCTAAGGGAAGAATAATCAACAATACCTATCATTTGAAAACTATCAGAATAACATTTTTCCATAGTCTCCAAAATGCTTCATGTTTGCTGCCACAGTAACTGACCATATTAATATGTGGAATATAATTGACTAATATTTTATCCAATCCTGGAAGGAAAGTTAGAAAATTCTTGTGTTCAAGGCATATAAAGAATCTAAACAAAAATTTCTGCCCTAACCCTAAAGATGAGAAAACAGACAAGACACCCAGGATTGTGCTCTGTTTTAACAACTGGGCCCCAATCCTGAGTCGCTTTAACTCAGGGTCTAAGACAGTACAGTGGTTATGGAAATGTTCTGTATCTGTACTGTCCAATATGGCAACCACTAGCCCCATGTGGCTACTGAGCACTTGAAACGTGGCCAGTGCAACTAAGGAACTGAATTTTTAATATAATTAACTTAAATAGCACATGGCAGGTGGCTACTAACTGGGCAGCACAGGACAGCAAAGCACCCTTGGCACTGCAAGCGCTAAGCTTTTGCAAGGCAGAAACGTAGGGATGAGTAACATTTTCCCCCTACACTGAAGAAATTATGGCTCACTGCAAGTCAGAGATCAAACACTACAAACTAAAATCTGCCTGGTGGAAAGACACTGCCCCTGATTTAGAGGCTAATGGTAAGAAATATATCCTCTGCTATTCACCAAGAAAAATACAAGCAAATGTCACTACATTGTTCAGAAAACCTTTAACAGCACACTTACCTTGATCAATTGTACACACTTGTCCAGTAGTTCTGACAAGTGTTGGGTAATCTCTATAGTAATGATCTACATAAGCCTCCAATTTTAAGTCCCTAAAACAATAAGAACATATAAAAAAGAAATAACAAGGAAGGTATTATAGCATTTTCCTCCCAAAGAGTTAGAAGGACTCATCAGTTGAACTTTTCAATTAAAAAAATTTACTTATGAGAAAGAAGACAACCAGATCTAGAGCCTCTGTATTCTATTTCTGGACTTTAAAGTGCCCAGTATGACAAATGGAACCCAAACTCCTTTTGCTAGATGAATTTTGTGGATAAAACTACTGTGAAAACACTGTGGTCCATTTTCTCCTCTTTTATTAGCTGTGTGATCGTCAGCAAGTCAACTCTATGAATCTCAGTATTTTTTCTTCTAGAAAATGCAGAAACACCAGTTAACTCACTCTCAAATTTTTAAGATTAAATAAGATAATATGTTTGAGAAATACTTTACAAAATGTAAAACATTTTACAAATGTTACCTGTTTCAGAGAGCCATGATTAGGGTTTGAAAATCATTTCATTACAAAAGTATTTTCATCATAGTAATGATTTGTCATTAAGAGAAACTGACCATCAATTAAATCTGCCATGTCTCAGAAAAGAATTTCAGTATCTCAAGGAAGATAACAGAAATTAGAAAACATACTACAACCTTAACGCAGAGGTTGGCATTTTGATTCAAAGTTAACTTTCTTTATCACCAAGGGTCACAAAGGCTCAAATAACACCTAAGTATGACCTTCCCAGTTCAGTGCCAAACACAAGGTGCTAGAAAGGCTTTTAAAAATATTATCACAACAATCTTATTATGGATCCACTATGAGAGCCTGAAAGACGGGCAAGACCACAGACTGAGACAACAAAGGAACAGCAAAGACAGCCTACGACTAGCAAACGACACCTGTTCTTAGAAACAAACTTGAGCAAGTTTCCTCATCGCTGAAACAGGGATTGTAATAACTACTTTGACAATTCCTACATGTAAATTACAATTTTGTTCGCTGTAAACACTATCTGAACATAGGCATTACTACGAAAACAGCAGGTGTCATTACAGACCTTTCACCACAGTCATCGTGTCAAAATGAAAGCTGAGCAGGTCATCCTCACCGTGTAACACACTCCGGTGTCTTCCCACTCATCGTAGGACAAAGACCAGCAACCCCAGCATGACCCACAGGCCCTTACATAGTGGATACCTTCAAACAATTCTGTGGTTTATAGAAAATGCTGTGGTTTGTTGAGACGGTAGATTTCAGAAATTTATTTACAAGCTTCCTATATGATATTCATGTCTAAGAGCAAGTCAGCTAACGACCTCTTGAAGTTTCTAATCTACAAACAACATTTACCTTGCCAACTGAACGAGAAGTTCAACAAGTGAACGAATTCCTTCTCCCATTAGAGTGTTCAACTTAAGCTCCTCATAGACCAGGTGAAGAACAAAAAAAATTGCAGGTATGTGAGTGAAAAGAAGTGTAGAAGAGTCCAAACTGAGATTCTGTGACAAATCCTCATCCTTCATCTGTGAAACTTCCAAAGGACTCAAACATAAAGATCTATTCAAAAGATGAGACTCAACATTCTGGTGGTAGTCTGAATTTAGTAAATATTCCCAGTCCTGAGAAGAATAAAAAGGATATTAACTTTTTAAATAATCCCTCCTTGTAATGTCATCACTAAAACAGAAAATCAAATTCACTTAAAACAATTCAAGTTCCATTTTCACATTAATTTGTTAAATAATATGAAAAATCACAACGCTGAAAAATTAGAACCAACACTTAAAATAGCTAAGCAGTTTCCAGGTGCCAGCAATAAATATTAAGACAAGCCACCCTTAAAAACCACTTGAAAAAATGTAGTCACGCCCTTTTAGGGAAGAGACTTTGGAAGAAAAATCCTACTACCTAGGTAGAGATTGAGAGAGAAAAATTTAAGATTATCTTAGGCTATGTCTTATGAGCCAAAAGTAGAGAAGGAAAGGTGGGAAGTGTAGAGAGGCAGGTATAAGGACCACTACATTGATTTGGGTTTTAGTAAGAGGAGAGGTCTACTTGTATCCAGCTGGTATATGTATCTTTCAATGTTTATAAGATGATGACGCTAGTAATGTGCCCAACTGTCAACTGAACTTTATATTCAAACTGTGCTACACTTTACAAGTATTAAGTGTGTTTTAGTTTCTACTTGTGATTTATTGTATTGTGCTGAGAGAAGGTGGTCTATGGTTTTGTCACAACTTGGAATTTACTGGTGCTTTTGTCAGGCTTAATACAGTGTGTTATTCTAACTTAAAAACTCTTGGAACAGATATAAAACCATCCATAAAACTAAAAAATTTGTAAGTTAGAAAACCAAAATAAAAAATTCTGCTCACCAAAAGACACTGTTAAGCCACATACTGGGAGAAAATATTCCCAAAATACACATATGACAAAGAATGTCATATCTAAAATATATAAAGAACTTCTACAGCTTAATAAATATTTTTTTAAATCCAATTTTAAAATAGGTAAAACACCTGAACAGAAACTCACACAAACATATGCAAGTAGCTAATAAGCATATGAAACAGTGCCTAACATCATTAGTCATTAGGGAAAGGCAAATTAAAACCTCTTAGAGAAACCGCTTTCCACATATCCAAATGGTTAAAAGGAAAAAGACTGACAGCAAATATCGGCCAACTCATATATTACTCGTCAGTGTTAACATGGTATAACCAGTCTGAGAACCGGCAATGACCCAACAAGTTCACTGCTAGGTATTTAGCCAAGAGAAATGAAAATATATGTCCACAAAGACTTATCACTGAATGTTGGCAGCAGCTTTACACATAACAGTCAAATAACGGAAGTGGGCTAGATATCCACCAGCGGAAGAATGAATAAACAAACTATGGTATATTCATACTACCCACCAATAAAAAGGCACAAACTACTGATATCTGCAACAACATGGATGAATCTCAAAAGCATGCTCAATGAAAGAAACCTTATGCCAAAGATTACATACTATATTCCTTCATTTGTATCAAGTTCTAGAGCTGGCAACGCTAACATATGACAGAATTCAAATCAGTGGATGCTCTGAGAAGAAAAAAATGGTTTAAAATCGCACAAGAGAGCTTTATGGAATGATGGAAATGTTTTGTTCTTGAGAGGAGTGTGGGTTACACGAGTGTGCATTTGGCAAAATTGATCAAACTGCATATTTAAGATCTGAGCATTTCATTTATGTAAATTAAACCTCAATTTTAAAAGAATGTTTTGAAACAACAAGAATACACCCATGGAATCTGATACATTTGAAAACCTAAATTAAAGAAACACTGCCTAAAAAGGCAAATTCTGTCACTTTAGGTGCTCAACTGGCAGTAAAACATCTATAAATCCAAATTTAAATCACACAGCATTATGTATGTTTAGTAATTTTTAGATGATCATTAAAGACAAAAGTGAATAAATAGCCACAGAAAATGTAACAGGTCCTGTCCTTCAAAATAGCTGTCATTCAGTACTAAAATAAGTAAAAGGTGTTAGAAATACACGCAAATCAACAGGAACACTACAAATGTGGGGGACCAGTATAAAACTCACAGATTAATTTTTATTAGCAAGAAAAAACAATGCTTACATCATCAGATCCCGTCTCAGAAGGTCTTGCTTTTTTGGGTGCAATGACTGGGGAAAGTGATCCTTCAAAGTCAAACTGGAAGATAACCCCAAAAGAGAAGACAAAATCATGTAAATTTATCACTGACAAATGATCAACTTAAATGATTCTGAAATCAGTTCTACCAATTATGGAAACTGAGGAATGTCACCAAAACTCACTTTCTCATCTGGAAAAACATGGTATGAAAACCTTTCTTCTAGGATCATTGTGAAGATTAAATGAAATCATCTATGTAAAGCACCTAGTCCAGTGCCTGGGCTCACAGGTACTGCAATGGTAGCTTCCTTTCCTCCCCTACTTCTCTGATGACACAGATCTTCACTCCACTGGTAGAAAGAACAGGACCATTAGCTATACCCAAAATACGCCAAGTCTCAAAGAATCAACCCAGTGTTAGCCAAGTGTCAGAACTTAGCAGACATTTATTTAGAGTCTGTCTACAGTGACAGTCTAACAATTCTATGGCAGAGATGGGTAGCTACTCTCCAAAATCTGTGTTCTCCTCTTTCTCCTGGACCCACAGCCAGGCTATGTATCCCTGCCCCCTCACAGTTAGATGTGGCCCTCTGACAGTGTGATTATGAATGAAAGTAGACGTCACCACTGCCAGGCCCAGTTCATGAAAACCTCCCATTCATGCTCCCCTAGGCTCTTTCCCTTGCATCTAGCGTCAACTCTAAGGCTATCTTTGAAGCCTCACGTTGAAGAAGACAGATGCTCCATCAGCCTGGGTCCCTAATAACCATGAGGCCTGTTTACCTGCTAAATACTGTTATATGAACAAGATACACATTTTTATTGTGTGTGAGCCATTATATCTTTTGAGAGCTTCCTGTTATAATAGTTAGCCTATCCTAATGCAGTTACATAAAAGCAATTTTCTAAAAGTTCAGTCTTATTCAATTCCCTCTGGCATAACCTTTGCCACCTGCTACTTTACACAGACACTGAACTACCAACTAATCAACCATAACCCTATAAATAGCAATAGCTATTTTCCTACACTATAAAAACTTACATATTTATCAATTAATCTCATTCATCTGAAAGTTGATTTCTATATAAAAACTAAGCATAGATAGCAATAATTTTTAAAACTGAATGTTTAAATATAAAACTGCATAAAGTACTTTTTTAAACTGAATAAAGTAATTTAAAAAACTGATCAAGAGAACAGATTTTCTTGTGAAGCATTTAAATAAAACACAGCCCAACTTACACACAATATTATCAAAAAACAAAAATAACAAGAGCAAAATCAAAGCAACAGATGAAATGATAGCTATCTTACCTAAAACTTCAACCAAATATAGCGTACGTGTGTGCACGCACACACGCACATAGTCTAAGTCCCACAGTCAGAGAGAATGTCTCAGCTATGGTTATCAGATTCATTAAGACCTGGAATTATGGGAAAGGACAGTGGAGATTGTCTGATACAGATGCCTCTTTGTGACATATATGGATCTGTCTTATTTTCATTATTTTAATGTCACAGGTTAGCCAATCCTGTTATATAACTCTGTGGACCCCTGACCTTGATCTATCATAACCTGGATATAAAATATTCATTTATCTGCTTTCCCCTAGGACAGTCAATTCCATGAGAGGAACTATCTGTCTTCCCTAATGCGTATTTGAAAAGCCTGGCTTCATGCCTGGCCCACATCAGGGACTCAATATCTATCTTATGAAAATATGAGCATCCCAAAGGACAGAACAGTTAACCCTAGATGCAACCACTCACAGAATGTAAGAACCAAAAAGAAACATCTGGCCCAGTCCTCTCATTTAACTAATTAGTAAATTAAGGAAGGCCCAAAGAAATGCCAAAATCACAGAGCTAGTCATTGGCAGAAATTCGATACTCTACCCTCCACCCTATTACCTAAATGAAAACAAAAAAGAGATATATCTGGACAGGACAAGGCAAAATAAAAACCATTTACCACTGAGGACCATTTCATCCTGAGCTTTGACGGTGAGGACAAAAGACAGCAGGGTTTAACTATGCAGTCCTACAAATAAAAGTCAGAGCTGATCTCCTCGTTCCTTCCTTTAGGGCTATCATGCAATAAGTAAATCAAAGAATCATGTTCTTCTTTACAAAAGAAAAAAAACTGTGGGCGCTCAGTCCTAACCACAACATGGAAACACGAGGGGGCACTGGCTCTCTGCTAGAGAATGGGGCACAGTGATCTGTATTCCTCAACAAGTTCCACAGGACAGTAACATACAAAAACTACAAGAAGCTGAAGTGGACTTATTCATATTGTAGAAATCCTCAGTTTCTGTAAGGCACAATTTTTTCATATTTAATAAAGAATGGAAAAATCTGGAATGAAGTAGCATTCATGCAATTGTTTGGAATAAGAAAATTATCCCTATTTTCCCAGGAAAATTTTTCCCAAGGAAACTGCAGAGGGCGATTCTTTCATATGATGCAACAGACACAAAATGTTAAAAATAATACTTCATTCAGGTGGAAAAGGGCATTCATTCAACAAATGTTCACTAAGCACCCATCTATGCCAGGCACTATTGTGGGTCCTAGAGATAGAGTAGTGAACAAAACCAAACAAAAATCCCTGCCCACACAGAATTTACCTTCCTGTGGGAGGAGAAGAGACACACAAACAAAATAAATAAAATATACAGCATATTATATATAATTAGTGCTAAGAGAAAAAAAGATAAAGGGGATAATAAGGGGGGCATGGAGCGTAGGTACAATTCTACACAGAATGGACAGGGCAGGTTACACTGAGGTGACATCTGGAAAAGGCCTCAGCTTGTCTTGTCTGAGGGAAGTCATTTTCTCCAGGGGTAACAGCAAGTGCAAAGACCCTGAGGCAGGAACATGGTTGGTGTGTTCAGGGGAAACAGTGGGAACCAGTGTGGCAGGGACAGTGGGAGCAAGGCAGGGATGAGCAAGCAGTAAAACCAGACGCAAGAGAAGCTGGCTCGCGTGGTGTCTGCAGGCGTTTGGCTTTTACTGTGTAGGATGGGAAGGCACTGGAGGGTTCTGAGCAGAGGAGTGACTTGATCTGACTTTATTGGACAGGATTACTTTGGCTGCTAGGTGGAGAGGAGAATGAAACAGGTAAGCCATGAAATGCAAGTCAAAAAATAAAAACTATAAATGACCAAAGAGAATTTTAAAAAGCCATTCCCATTTACTTATACAGAAATAACATAATAGTTCTGAGTTGGCAAAGGTTCACCCCACTCAAATAATCAATGTGGTGAAATGGGTTTAAATGATGCTGGTGAAAATGTTGATTGCTTGCACAACTCTTTTTGAACATTACTTCACCTAGTAATCCCCCTTTTAGGGTTCAATTCTTGGGAAATGACTAGAGATGTACATATTTACATATAAAAGAATGTTTGCAAATTACTCATAAGAAAAAAAAGGTTCAACAATGTTCAGTTATTAGCTATTATTAATCATGATAAAACCACATGGTAGCCTATAAAATGAAGGGGGTTTTTGAAGAACTTTTAATGATATGGGAAATTTTCATTGACATCATGTTTATCTATAAAGCAACAGCAAAATGTTTAGAGTGGTTGTCTCTGAGTAGTATTATTTTCCTCTTAATTCCTCCATTTTCCAAATTCTCAGGAAGCACGTATACTTTCATAATTTTAAAAAAATGATTTTTTTAAATGGATTTGCTGATACAAAACTAAAATGTATAGACAAGTACAGCTGAGTTACCTGGAGAAAGGTAAGTGTGTTCTACAGTGATTTCTTCAGAGTGACCCTGCAAGGCTGTCCTGGGAGTGATCTCCAGAGGCAAAAGGAAATCACCAATACTGAAGACACTACCCTGATTTTGTAAATAACCTACTAAGGGCCTGGAAGAAAGTTTCTAGGGAGGGAGATGAGGAACGCAGCTTTGTATAATTAGCAGACTAGATACTTAGGCTAAAGCACTTTAAATCTCCTTCAAATCAAACCTTCCTCCTCACAGACCAAGCAACTGTGTGTGAAAACACAGTCTGGGCTTCAGAAAAGAACATTAAGCCATGAGTCAGAAGATACAATGAAGGCCCAGTTTTGAGCAAATCTCTAGTCGGTGATTTCTTCGTGATTCAGTTTCTTCATCAACAAAATCAAGACTACTACTACTAATCCAGGCATAACTTATAGCCATTTTACAAAGATGAAATGAGAAATAATAGCCAAAGTGCTTTACCATATTATGAAAATGCAATAATTCTAATTACTAGTAAAATGTTATTAAATATTAATGATATTTGACTTAAAAGGTATAGATACAATAAGCCTTAACATTATTCCATTTCACTGAATGAGGTATGCCCGTTAATAAACTGATATGTTACATACTCTGAATACTGCACAACCGATTATGCAAACATCATTGGTGGATTTGTTTTTTGGTTTGGTTGCTCTCTTCTTTCTTTCTTTTTTACTACATTTTTAAAATTTTTTTAATAATTATTTTTTATTTTAATAACTTTATTTTATTGTATTTTATCTTCTTCTTTCTTTCTTTCTTTTTTTTCTCCCTTTTATTCTGAGCCATGTGGATGACAGGCTCTTGGTGCTCCAGCCAGGCATCAGGGCTGTGCCTCTGAGGTGGGAGAGCCAAGTTCAGGACATTGGTCCACCAGAGACCTCCCAGCTCCACGTAATATCAAACGGCGAAAATCTCCCAGAGATCTCCATCTCAACGCCAAGACCCAGCTCCACTCAACGACCAGGACCAGAAAGCTCCAGTGCTGGACACCCTAAGCCAAACAACTACCAAGACAGGAACACAACCCCACCCATTAGCAGACAGGCTCCCTAAAATCATAATAAGGTCACAGATACCCCTAAACACACCACCAGACACGGACCTGCCCACCAGAAAGACAAGATCCAGCCTCATCCACCAGAACATAGGCACTAGTCCCCTCCACCAGGAAGCCTACACAACCCACTGAACCAACCTTACCCAACGGGGGCAGACACCAAAAACAACAGGAACTATGAACCTGCAGCCTGTGAAAAGGAGACCCCAAACACAGTAAGTTAAGCAAAATGAGAAGACAGAGAAACACATAGCAGATGAAGGAGCAAGGTAAAATCCCACCAGACGTAACAAATGAAGAGGAAACAGGCAGTCTACCTGAAAAAGAATTCAGAATAATGATAGTAAAGATGATCCAAAATC